>NC_133648.1:202191892-202491892 GCF_009905375.1 Apium graveolens
TTTAGAAATCAATATTTCATTAATTATTTAGCCCTGAGTGATTTTCTGATTGTATTTATTCGTAAAATCTGTATTTAATTTCTGAAATCTTCAAAAATCATGAAACCCATATTTTATTAAGTTCGTGTTATTCTGAGAATTTTAAAGTTATTTTGGGAATTTTTGGGATTAATTTTACCCGTACGTCGATTCGTTTAATTGATGAAAGCGGGTATAAAGTGCGTTTTAGAAATTGTTTTAAATTTCAAAAGTTACATTTTTATTTACTTCGAGATATTTATAATATTTAAAGACTATTTTCGTGATTTTCTGAATTTGTTTTAAGTGCAGTTCGGTTCGTTAATTGTGAAATGCGGGTATTAGTCTCATTTTAAAATTTATTCAAAAATTACGAAATTTATGTTTTATTAGCTTCGTGATATGTATAAAATTTTAAAAGTAATTTGGTAAATTTTTGGGTTTTATTCACCCATGCGTTATTCGTTAAATTTGTAAAAGTCGGATCAAAACCAGGCTCGTAACCGAGAGTGGGACACGTGTTTAGCTGCTGTAATTCATCTGATACGTGGCAGCTTCACAAATAAAGTAATAAAAAAAGCACCCCACACGCACAAAACCCCTTCCCCTGTATTCATCTCTCAATCTCTCCTGATCCCTCTTCTTTTACCCCCGATATGTTCTCTGCTCCCGTGAGTTCACCTCTGCCTTTTTCCGGTAGGTGGTTAATACTCTGGTTGTATTATCTGTTTTTCCCTTCCGGCAATTTTCTTTTGCTGACTTCGCCGCCTGCCCTTCCCTTCGCCGGCGTAGCTGCTGGTAGGGCTGATTAGCAGGCGTGAGTCCTGCGTGTTGGTAATTGCTTGTGTTGGTTCAATCGTGTATGTATATATGCTGCAGTCTCTGTGTGTTCCTGATTGCCGCTTTGATTCTCTGCCTTCTCGGCTTGCTTTCCTTCGCAACTGTATTGCTGTGTTGTTCGGTTGTTATGTGTGACTGTTTGTTGTTGAATCTGGTAGTTCGATTATTCCATTTCTTTGGGAAATTGAATTATTGATTTGGTTTTTGGCGAAATTTTTTTTTGAATGAAACATTCTTGATTATTCGAATTTTACCTTGTATTAATTTTTGATTATTTCAAAAATTTTATCGGTAGAATTCGTGTCGAAAACCCGAATTAACCAGGTACCCACGGATTTTACCGCCGTCCGCGATGAATTTCGACGAGCGGACGGTGGTCTGTGATGAAAGATTCTGAGTCCTAATATTTTAAAATAAATAAATTTAAAAATGTGAATAATAATAATTTAGTTTGAATCGGTGGTTGGGATTTGTAAAATGGATTCCGGATGTGATAATTGGTGTAGTTAATTATTGGACTGTTTGTTGTTGATTTGTCGTCGATTGTATTCGACGGGTAGTCCGATAAATAAAGGAAACGCTGCCCAATTTTTGGGAGCGTATCCTGTGAAATATCGGAACTACCACTTGAATATAAATAGTTACAAATAAATATTTTGCAAAATATAACGAACAACTTATTTCCTAGAACGATGAGTATATGTGTTTTCCGAAAATGAATATTGAATCGAGATTGAGTATATGAATCCTGTATGTTACGTGTACTACAATAATGTATATAAATACGAGTCCGAATTGTTATCGTTTGGGTAAGATTGGTGTCGAGGATATGTCAAGCATACCTGCATGTCTAACGTAGGATATTTCGACCCTGTAGGTTCTAGTCGGGAAACCGAAAGAAGACGTTGGATTAAAGATAACTTAGTGGACAGTCCACGAGCTCAGTAGGGTTTTAACCGAAGAACCTGAGTATTGAAGTCGAACCCAAGGTGATCTAGTGGTTAGACGATAAAGCCTGAGCGTCCGAGTCGGATCAGAGTCGATTAGTGATAGTTGTAAAGCTCTGCAAGGCAAGTACCCCTGACCATTCTTTTATGGTTTAATACATATAAATAGCTAAATGTTTTATTCTCGTAATGGAACAGAAACGTTTTAAGTTACGTATCCCCTGTAGTTATAAATCACTGTTTTCAAATTGTTTTGGGGAAAAGTAACTTCCAAAGGTACCTATCTCGAATGAAAAGATTTGCGAACTGGATTTTATATGTGTGCTGGTAAAATAAATGGTTTTGAAAATGAGATAGGTACAAGTGTTTTGAAAACTGAATAAAACAATCAGATATGGGATACATAGGGGGCCAGAGTAAGCCTATTGAGGTGGCATAAGAGGCTAATTCGGTTGCGCGCAATATATAACCGATTAGTCCAGCAAGTCAGAGACCTAGCTAGTCTCTGAGTTCCGAAAAAGGTATATGGGATGGTAGTGGGATCCGTTCAGTGTTGATAGCCTGATCAGCTATCTTCACATATCCACTACATATCTGATTTGGCTTTGTGATTCTCGTAACGGAACAAGTGAGTTAGATAGTGGATTTGGAAATGAAGATGGCATGCTAGAATTAAACTATAATATTTGTATACAGCACACTACTACGTTTCTTTTGTTAAAAGCATGCTAGTTTTGAATATCCAGTTTATGAATGTTTTACATGATTTACAAGCGAGCTATAATCTCCGTTCCTATCGCTGCTTTATTATAAACTAATTTACTTGTTATTCATATAGTGGTACTGCTGAGCAATTGATTGCTCACCCTTGAAGAATGTTTTATATATGTATTACAGATGCCTAGGAGATTATTCCGTGATAGTCAGGGCAGAGTTCCAGTTCTCTTCGTGTTAGACTCTTCCGAGATGCTTGTGTTGGACCAAGGGTAGTCTGTTGAGTTGCGGTGTTAAGTTAGTTGCGTCAGGATGATTGTTGTAAGTTGGTTTGTGTTAGTTGTAACCTAAATCATACATAAACCTGGAAAAGATCTTGGTAAAGGGGTCATAGTTATATCCTATTATTGAATTATTTATCTTATGGTTGTTGTTGATGACGTCAACTCCTGACCCCAGGGTTGAGGCCGTCACATAGATGGTATCTCAGCCTGTAAGATTGTAGAATTAACTGTAGATGGCTGAGTTGCTGATGGAGCTTCCAGATAAAGAACAGTTGGAATGTGCAACCTATGGATGTCAATTTCAGGACTTAATCCTGAATCTTTAACTGTAACATTATCATGAAGAGGAGAGACAGGAGGTGTGATCACTGTATCCTGAACAGTGTCTTCAGCCTGAGTTTGGGGTGGCAAAGATTCAATTACTATTGGCTTTGAGATTAAAGATTCCTGATCTCCTTCCTCAGCTTCTTCAGTATCCTCAGATGGAGGCTTAGCCATATGCCTTTCTGCCCTCATTTTCTTTAATCTCCTTGATAGTGAAGGAGTTGCTTGAGCAGCATCAGAACTTGTAGTTCTTTTCCTCATCAAATTATCAGAACCCTCAACTTCAGTATTTTTCTGATGAGTTGACCCTGCAGCTTCTACTGTCTTCTGAAAAATCACATTTTCAGCTTCAAGTGTCATAGGTTCTGATGCATGAACCTGGACTTGCTCCTCTTCTTCATCAGATTCATCCCTAAGAATCATCCTTCTTCTCCTTGGTGGAGACTTAGGAACATACTTTGCTCTTTTAGGCCTAGAGGATGAAGTTCTGATGGTAGGTACTAATGGTTGTTGTGAGGATTGAGCTGGTTGGAAGTGTGTTCTGATGGTTGGTTGTGGTTGAGGTTGAGAAGTTTGAGCTGTTTGTGTAGTAGTGGTAGCTGCTGATGGAGGATGAGTTGGTTGTACATCAGGATATATAGCACTGTATTTGTGAGGATCAGAGTTTACTAAGACTTGTTTGACAGATATGGGAATTTGGAGGGGTCTTAGTACAGTCTTCTTATTATCAGTAGATAACAAGTCAGTGAAGGCCCTTTTAGCAAGTTTAAAGGGTTCAATCAACTCACTAGCTAGTTGGGGTGCATCAGAGCAACAGAAACTGTATATAAGCTGACAGAATCTAGGAAAATAAATTGTGTTTCTATCTTCTGTCATCCTATCACCTATGAATCCTAAAACAACACTTGTATAATCAAAATGAGTTTGATTAATGAGAGCATAAGTGTCATAGGTTCTGATGCATGAACTTGGACTTGCTCCTCTTCTTCATCAGATTCATCCCTAAGAATCATCCTTCTTCTCCTTGGTGGAGACTTAGGAATAGACTTTGCTCTTTTAGGCCTAGAGGATGAAGTTCTGATGGTAGGTACTAATGGTTGTTGTGAGGATTGAGCTGGTTGGAAGTATGTTCTGATGGTTGGTTGTGGTTGAGGTTGAGAAGTTTGAGCTGTTTGTGTAGTAGTGGTAGGTGCTGATGGAGGATGAGTTGGTTGTACATCAGGATATATAGCACTATATTTGTGAGGATCAGAGTTTACTAAGACTTGTTTGACATATATGGGAATTTGGAGGGGTCTAAGTACAGTCTTCTTATTATCAGTAGATAACAAGTCAGTGAAGGCCCTTTTAGCAAGTTTAAAGGGTTCAATCAACTCACTAGCTAGTTGGGGTGCATCAGAGCAACAGAAACTGTATATAAGTTGACAGAATCTAGCAAAATAAATTATGTTTCTATCTTCTGTCATCCTATCACCTATGAATCCTAAAACAACACTTGTATAATCAAAATGAGTTTGATTAATGAGAGCATACCCGATTTGCTGACTCAGGAATGAGATTTTATCAAAATTGGAGCACTTGTTAGCAAAGGCCTTTATAATGCAGTTAAATAAAAAACTCCACTCCCTTCTGATATGGGGTCTCTTCAATTGTCCAAGCTTTGCCAAAGTCTTTTCATAGCCCAGATTGACCATCATTTGCTGAAGGGCTGGCTCCTCAACTGATGAACTGTAAACACAGTTTTCTGGAAGATGTAGAGCTTTGCAAACAGTAGACACAGTCACCACATGTTCATCCTCCCCTGTTGTAAAGGTAATACTTGGGGAACCATGTGCATCACCATCATCATACACACCACTCCTCCATAACTCCAGCACTTGAGCACCTGAGATTGTTTCTGGTTGGGTCAAAGCATACCCAATCTCACTTTGAGATAGAAAATCTTGGATGAAGTGAAGTTCTGATGGAGCTTCATCCTTAGAGAGAATAACCATGTAGTTGTTGGGAACAAATTTGGCTCCATTAAAAATGATGTCCTTTGGTGCCATTTCTGTGTAAAATAAGTGAGAAAAATGTGTGTTTGCAAAGTGTTTGATAAAATGCCTGTGAAAAACAGAGCTTCAGAGAATATTAGAAAGAGAGAGAGAGAGAGAGAATAATAGAGATAAGAAAAGAATTAGAAAGTAGGTAAAAGATTATAAAATATTTTAACTCCCATATATATACTCTCTCCACTCAACAGTTCTTTTTGGAAGTAAAACATACACTTTACACATGTCAGCCAGTAAATAGTTAAAGCAGTAGTTAATGGGCATGAGAAATAAGCAGTAATTATTGTGCACATGCAGTTTTTCAAGGCAAACACATTTCCCACTAACCAAATGATTATGACTGTTTTTATCTCACTTAAATATATTTTGATAAAATATGACCGTTACAGTATTTACCACAAATAAGTCAAGTAAATAAATAATGCCACGTAAGCATCAGAGTTTCCAACAGGATTTGCATCAGAACTTGACTATTATCATAATTTAATGGTCATCAGAACATGGCTTCTGTACTCAAAAAGTGAATATCTGTTTCTGTGATTCTTCATACAAATACTGACTGGTTTCTTCAGAGTTTAATCATCAAAACTTCCATCAGAACTTGTCCTCAGAATTTATACAAATGATACTTAACTGTTTGCCTGAAATAACTTAATCACCACAGTTATTTTCATCATTCATATGGAGTGTGAGTGTGTGCATTAGCAAAATGTCAGATAAAGATTAAAGTCTGATAAACTTCAGCACATCTTAGAAATAAGGCATAACTAAGAAAGGTGCTTAAAATCTGTCTTTAATTATGAAGTCTACTATAGAACAAATTTATGCAAGAGTCCACCTCAACTGTTTGTGCTCATTTTATGCATCTTTTGACATTCTTTTTACAGTGGCTTCTCAGTGTAAGTGAGTCACAATTGCTATTAGAATTTATGATATTATCAGAGTATTTCCCCAGTAATCAAAGAATGTGAAAAGTCACCAAGAAAAATTTATTTGCTTTTCTAATGCATATTAATTAATACCAGCAATACACTTGGGTCTTCCCTTTCACATATTTACTCTAGATCTCAAAGGAGTACCTGATTTTGATTTCTTTTCTTTTATTCAGATAAATGAGACTTTTCAAGCATTTAGTTCATCCTTAGGATTTACTAACATCAGAATTTGATAGATAAGAAGCAAGAATCTAGTTTTTGACTTAGTAATAAGATACATAAAGTAAATTTGACTAAGCTCAAAATCAAAATTTGCTTGTGTTAATGAATTTCCACATAAACAACTAATTCAAACATGGGATTTCTAGTATGTTAAAGACTACTAGGTCAGCATCTAGCACAGTAGTCCTTATTGGATTGAATAGTCACAGAATATTCAAAACACTATCAGAGTATATAGAATCACATCAGATAATAATCAGTATTTAATATATTATAATTTATGCACAGATTACCTAGAGATAAGACAATCTGTAAACACTGATCATAAAGTCTGATGCATGAGAACAAAAACTAAGCAGATTTTGAGAAAGAACCTGAAACCATTCCAAGTTCATTTACCAGTCTTGTAAACTTAGTTTCACATAGTGGTTTTGTGAAGATATCTGCTAGTTGTTGATCTGTTGGAACAAAATGCAATTCCACTGTACCTTCCATCACATGTTCCCTTATGAAATGGTACCTAATGCTGATGTGCTTTGTCATCGAGTGTTGGACTGGATTACCTGTCGTAGCGATAGCACTTTGATTATCACAGTAAATGGGTATTTTAGAAAATTCTAACCCATAGTCCAGTAACTGATTCTTCATCCAAGGAATCTATGCACAACAACTTCCTGCAGCAATATATTCTGCTTCTGCAGTTGATGTGGAAATTGATTTTGTTTCTTGCTAAACCAAGAAACCAATCTGCCTCCAAGAAATTGGCAGCTTCCCGTAGTGCTTTTCCTGTCTACTTTGCATCCTGCAAAATCTGCATCCGAGTAACCTATTAGCTTAAAATCTGATTCTCTAGGATACCACAATCCTAGATCAGCTGTACCCTTGAGGTACTTGAAAATCCTTTTCACAGCTATTAGTTGAGGTTCTCTTGGATCAGCCTAAAATCTTGCACAAAGACAGGTAGCATACATGATATCCGGTCTATTTGCAGTTAAATAGAGTAAAGAGCCAATCATACCTCTGTAGTTAGTAATATCTACTGATGCTCCAGTATCTTTATCTAACTTGGTTGCAGTGGCCATGGGAATGGATGCAGTTGAACTGTCTTGCATTCCAAATTTCTTCAGTAAATTTCTTGTATACTTGGATTGATTTATGAAAGTACCTTCTTCATTTTGCTTGACTTGAAGTCCCAGAAAATAGCTAAGTTCTCTCATCATACTGATTTGATATCTTGACTGCATTAGCGTTGCAAACCTTTCACAGAGTTTGGCATTAGTAGAACCAAATATGATATCATCAACATATATCTGTACCAAAAGTAAGTCCTTTCCATAGTTGAGGTAGAACAATGTTTTATCAGTCGTGTCTCTGTTAAATCCACTTTCCAGAAGGAATTGAGCTAAAGTCTCATACCATGCTCTTGGAGCTTGCTTAAGGCCATAAAGTGTTTTATTTAATCTGTAGACATGATTTGGAAATTTTGGATCTATAAATCCTGGAGATTGTTCAACATATACCACTTCTTCTAATTCTCCATTGAGAAAAGCACTTTTCACATCCATTTGAAAGACTTTAAACTTTTTGTGAGCAGCATAAGCCAAAAAGATTCTTATGGCTTCCAATCTAGCAACTGGTGCAAATGTTTCATCATAATCAATACCCTCATGTTGAGAGTAGCCTTTTGCAACCAGCCTTGCTTTGTTTCTTGTAATTATGCCATCACTGTCAGTTTTGTTTCTAAAAACCCATTTTGTGCCAAAAATTGATCTGTTCTTTGGTCTTGGCACCGGGGTCCAGACTTTATTTCTTACAAATTCATTTAACTCTTCCTGTATTGCTTGCACCCAATCAGCATCCTGAAGAGCTTCTTCCACTTTCTTTGGTTCAGTCTGAGACAGAAAGGAATGATAGAGACATTCATTTGATGGTACAGTTCTAGTTCTGACACCTGCTTCAGGATCTCCAATTATTAAGTCAGGTGTATGTGATTTGGTCCACTTCCTTGCAGATGGAAGTTGATTTCTAGAACTGGATCCTCCCCCATGATCCATGCTATCTCCATCAGCATTTTCTGATGCTCCTCATGTAGTTATGCTCTCCGAGACTTCAGTATTTGAGTTGGATCCTTCAGGATTTGAAGAATCAGAGTTTTCAGAATTATTAGAATTTGGCTCATCAGAACTTGATGAATCAGAACTTGAAGAGCCAGTGACAGGTTCTGATGCTTCTTGAGAGTCTTGAGTTGTGGTAGGATCTTCAGCTTGCTCCCCCTGAACAGGTGCATTTTCCCTTGGAGTAGTTACGACATTTTCAATGACATCAGAATTTAACCCGTCAGAACTTACATGATCAGGATTTAAGCCATCAGAATTTACAAAATCAAAATTTAAATCTTCATTTTCAAATCTCAGTTGATCATGATCATTGAAATCTTCAAGTCCAGTAATTTTTTTATCATCAAAAGATACATTGATAGATTCCATGACAACCCTTGTTCTTAAATTGTAGACTTTGAAGGCTTTTGTGGAAAGTGGATATCCAACAAAAATTCCTTCATCAGCTTTAAGATCAAATTTTGACAGCTGTTCAGGATGAGTCTTAAGAACAAAACACTTACATCCAAATACATGAAAGTATTTCAGATTTGGCTTCTTTTTCTTCACCATCTCATATGGTGTTTTTCCATGCTTGTTTATGAGTGTGGTATTTTGTGTAAAACAAGCAGTCTGCACAGCTTCAGCCCAAAAGTAGGTTGACAGCTTTGCTTCATCAAGCATAGTTCGTGCAGCTTCAATGAAAGTCCTGTTCTTTCTTTCTACAACTCCATTTTGGTGTGGAGTTCCAGGTGTAGAAAATTCCTACTTTATTCCATGCTCTTTCCAGAACTGTTCCATTATTGAATTCTTGAACTCAGTGCCCTTATCACTTTTTATTATTTTAACAGAATCTTTGACCAATTTATCCAGCTGTCTGACATGATCAGTTAGAGTAGATGCAGTTTCATTCTTCTTGTGCAAGAAATACACCCAAGTGTATCTTGTGAACTCATCCACTATAACCATAACATATTTCTTCTTTGCAATAGACATGACATTGACTGGACCAAATAGATCAACATGCAGTAGGTGATAAGGCTCAAGAATTGAGGATTCAGTTTTGCTCTTGAATGAAGATTTTTTTTTGTTTTGCCTTTTGACATGAATCACAAAGGCCATCAGGAGCAAGTACTGATTTTGGCAGTCCTCTCACAAGATCTTTCTTTACAAGCTCATTTATATTGTTGAAATTTAAATGAGAGAGTCTCTTGTGCCAATTCCAGCTTTCTTCAATTGATGCTCTACTCAACAGACAGATTGTAGAACCATCAGAGTTTGTTGAAAGTATGGCTTCATATATGTTACCATGCCTGTAACCTTTTAGAACTATTCTGCCTGTAGAATTACTTACAACTTCGCAGTGTTCTTCAAAGAAATCCACATGATAACCTCTGCCACAGATTTGACTCACACTTAGCAGATTGTGTTTAAGTCCCGAGACAAGAGCTAGTGATTCAATGATGACATTCCCAAGATTGATCTTGCCATATCCCAGAGTTTTCCCAATGTTACCATCTCCATAAGAAACTCTCGGGCCAGCTTTCTCCACAAAGTCTGATAGCAGGGCTTTATTTCCAGTCATATGTTCTGAACATCCACTGTCAAGAACTAGGATATGTTTCCTGTTACCCTGCAATCACAAAGACCACTATTGGTTAGTTTTAAAGACCACTGTTTGTAAAGACCACTATTACTTGGATCCTTTGGCCTTTTTAAGTTTGTTAGCATTTGTAGCGGATTTAATTTCAGAGTTTATGCTAGCATGCTGTTTATCAGAATTTATGTCAGACTTTGCATCAGTCTTTACACTAGAAGGAATAATACTTACTTTCTTCAAAGAAGGTTTTATTTGATAATAATCATAGTACAGACTATGATATTCCTTACAAGTATAAATGGAATGCCATAAACTACCACAATGAAAACAAGGATTTTATGGTTTAAACCTAACAGACTGACTCTTAACTCCTGATTTAGGAGGTAAAGAGTTTATATCTTTATTTTTCCTGCAAAAAGAAGCAAGATGGTTAGAGTTTCCACAATTGTAACATTTCTTTCTAGGAGCATTAGGAACATGCAATAATTATTGCTTTTATTCACACCTTCCTTTCCATTCCTATTTTTCCTAGCTTCCTTTACCTTGTTCATATTTCTAATCTCTTTCAGCTTATGCTTAAGCTGCTTCTTTGTCATTAAGCCTATGTTTACTTCAGCTGGTTTATCCTGTTTTAATTTGTCAGAAGTTGACTTTTCTTTGACTTCTGCCCTAGACTCTTTCATCTTTTCAGAATCAGACTTTACAGTTTTTGCTACAAACTTAACAGGATTTACCTTTGGCTTAGCAGTCTGTTTAACAACAGTTGGCAAAATTTTCACAGTTCCTTTCTCACTTTTATCATCTCCATACCCTAAGCCCTCTTTCCAGTTTTCACTACTTAGAATATCCTGAGTTTTTCTGCCAGAGTTAGTCCAAGTTCTGATGATCTCTCTTTCCTTTTTTTAAATCAGTTTTTAGAGATTCATTCAATTTTAGTACATCTCTAACATACAAAGCCTCATCTCTTTCTTTCTTAGTTTGATGAAGAAAAACTAACTCCTTTTCTAAATAGTCATTTCTATTTTTAAAAGCAAGATTTTCAGATGTTAATCTTTCACATGTTAAAGTCTGATCTCTATAACTAATGAACATGGTTTTAAGATATAATCTCAACTCAGTAATATCATCAGTATGAAAAGCATAAGTTGTTTGAGGTACCTTCAATTCAACAGTTTCAGTACTGCTATCAGCATTTGCCATCAAGGCATAGTTCACCTCATCTTCAGAATCTGAAGTGTCTGTCCAGCTTTTCTTCTTTGTGACAAGTGCCTTGCCTTTGTCACTTTTTCTTTTCTTGCAGTCAGGAGATATGTGGCCTCTTTTACCATAATTGTAGCATTTGACATTTAAGTTGTCTCCTCTATTAGACTTTCCTCCTTTGCCTTCAGATTTTCTAAATCCTTTCTTATCAGAACTTCCACCTTTCCTGGAAAACTTCTTGCCCTTTCTGAATTTCCTGTAGGCTATCTTTGTGATACCCTTCACCATAAGAGCACACAGTTGCATCATCTCTGCATCAACATCCATTTCAGGTAAACTTTCAGTTTCTGAATCATCATCATCAGAATATGATGACTCTGAATCAGACTTTATGATGAGAGCCTTTCCTTTGCCCCTCTTTGAGGCAACCACTTTAAGAGATTTCTCCTCAGCTTTTAGAGCAACTGTCCTTGACTTTCTTCTATGCCTCTTGCTCCTTTGATCCATCTCAAGTTCATAAGTCTTGAGCATACCATAAATTTCATCAAGAGTAGTTTCAGTAAGGTTATAGTTGTCTCTTATGGTAGTAGACTTCAAATCCCAATTTTCAGGAAGAGCTAAAAGGAATTTTAGATTTGAATCTTCAAGATCATATTCCTTGTCCACTAGTGACGGATCATTCAAGAGTTTGACAAACCTGTCATATAAGTCAGTTAATGACTCATCAGCTTTTGAGTCAAAGTGCTCATACTCTTGAGTGAGTATAGTCCTCCTATTCTTTTTAATTGCATCAGTTCCCTAGCATCTTGTCTCCAAAGCATCCCATATCTCCTTTGCAGTCTTGCATCCAATTACCCTGTTTGACATGACATTATCAACGGCACTATGTAGCAAATGCCTTACCCTTGCATCCTTGGAAATAAATGAGATGTCTTCAGCTATGTAATCACCTTTCTCCTTTGGTATGGACTTTACTGCTTGATCAACAACTGCAACATAGAGCTTGGTAGGCTTATATGGTCCTTCATTAATCCTATCAAGGTATTCTGGATCTGTAGCTTCCAAAAACATAGCCATCTTTACTTTCCATATGGGATACTCAGAAGGTCCCAGTATGGGAACCCTAATAGTCTCATATCGACTGTGGGTTTGAGTGTTTTGAGTATCTTGAGTTTTGGTGGGCTTGGTTGGAGTTTGTGTTTCTTCAGACATGATTGTTTGGATCTTTACTGTATGTGTCTTAACAGAAAAGCTCTGATACCACTTGTTAGGTCACACAACACTGTAGAAGGGGGTTGAATACAGTGTTTATACAATCAAATCGATTTGAACACAAGTATGTAACAAAGATAAAATATATTCAATAAACTCTATTACAATATGAACTGTTATTCTCTCTCAGTGATGAACAAATATCACTAAGAGCTGCTAGGTTACAATGAATAATGTTTCTCGATAATGATAACACATATAGTGTAAACCCTAAGTCTGTGTTTATATAGTACACATTTACAAGATATCTTCTAATTGATATGAAATATAATTCTGTCTCTTAAAATATATCAATCAGATATCTTCTACAAGTCTTCTAGTCTTCTAACTCTTCATGCATATCTTCTATTGCTTTAGTCCATATCTTCTCCTGTAAATCAGCCGCATTCCTTATCTAAAAGTCTTCCCGCACTTAAGTACTGATATGTATCTTTTGACACCTTAAGCTCTGATATTAAGTTCTGACTTCAGTAAGTTCTAATTTCCAATAAGTCCTGATATGTCCTGTTGTTAAGTTCTGAAAAACTAAACACAAATCAGATTATACATGACATCTCAAATATATCTAACATACCCTATGGTTTTCCAACTCATTCAACCATAAACATGATCTACTAACCATAACTTAAGATTCATTAACCATAAATCAAGATTCATATTCAAAATCACTACAAATCCAACCAAACTTCTAATAAACAAGGATCATGCTTCTCATATACTAAATCAAGCATAACAACTCCTAAATACTAAAAAATAAAGCTAGGGTATGAGGGTTTACCTTCCTTGGAGTGTAATAAGTTGCTAGGGAGTCTTAGGGAGCCTTGATCTAACCTTCTAATACCTTGATCTTGCAAAAGAATTCAAGAACACAAAGTTAAAGTTTTGAAATCACTATTCATTTAAAAATTTAGAGGATTGATTAGCCATGAAATCCTTGAAATCAAGAGCTTAGATTCATGGTATAACTAAGTTTATAATTATGGAATCCAACCAAACCAACCTAGAAATTTATGCTTGCTTGGATGATGAACTTTGGAAAATTCTCCTTGATTTTTTGAAGAAAAACCCTGAGCAAGAGAAGAAGAATGAAGGAGAATGATTCTTTGATTTGTCTTGGTGATTTGTGTGGTGTTTAACTTGGTTACTTGTTAACTTTACTATTAATCATGGTTCAAATGCTTGGCCACAAATCAATCTTGCACAAATATCTACTAACCATGCTTACATGACCTTCCTTATGTCATCAACTTGCCACATGTCAATTCTCTATGGCTTGATGACCTCATCTTGTGCTAATTCCTTGATTAGTGCTTAATTTTTTGGCTAATGGTTGCTTATCTGTTTTACGGTTCGCTTAACTCTCGTTCTCGTTAATCGTTGAAGGATCATAACCGGGATCTTATTACTTGGGCTTCTCTAAACCTTTCTTAATATTTTATATTACTTAAATGATCTTTTCTTATAATCCTTGAATTGAAATATTTTTCATCATGTTACCTTATACTTAATCCTGTCGGTATCTGATGGATTTTTGGAAAAAATCAAAGTGTCCGAATTCAAATTCCGATGATCTTTACATACCCTTGTATACATTATGGAGTGCTAAATTGATCTCAGAATATCCATCAAAGAACCCTACATAGGGTGGTCTGACAATTTTACTCAATGAACAAAATCAGCAAAAGTTACTATTCATCAGGGTTTAAAAAATTCCAAAAATTGGGGTGATTACAGTATCTCCTCCTTAAAAGGATTTCGTCCCGGAATCAGATAGAAAACAGTTGGAGATGCTTTCCTAGCATTGCGCTTTCTAACTCTCAAGTCAATTCTTCCCACATTGTGGTTTTACCATAAAAATCTGACTAGTTTGATAACCCTGTTCCTAAGCACTTGCTCCTTTCAATCCATAATCCTTACATGTTGCTCCATATATGTCAAGTTTGGTTGCATGTCTATGCGCTCGTATTCTCCTATATGTCTCACATTCGGATTATGCTTCCTTAATATTGATACGTGGAACATGTTATGAACTTGCTGCAGGTTCGGGGGTAGGGCTAGTTCATTTGATAACTTCCCAATACGTCTTAATATATCCAAGGGTCCAACAAATCGTGGACTTAGCTTTTCTTTCTTTCCGAACCTCATTAATCCTTTTCAAGGGAATACCTTTAACAATACTAGGTTCCCTACTTCATACTCTTTGTCTTTTTGGGCCAAACCGACATACTTCTCTAGTCGATCTTGGACTGCTACCATCTGTGTTAAGAATATGTTGTGAACTTGATGATAAATTAAACAAAACACCTTAGTATATTTAACTTAGTGTATTTTGTAGCACTCGACGGATGATCAAATATAGTCCCGACGAATAATTTATTATAGTCCCGACGGATGACGATTTGACATCCACCGGGTGAGTAGCTTATGTAAAAATAAGATCTGTAGCACATTTCTCCATACAACTTTGTGTAGATTTTATAGGAGCATATGATTCATGTTGACTACTAGTGGATATATAGAATAGGTTGATTAATTGTAAATATAATGTGTCTTGTAATTATGTATAAGTGAAATGGAGTCAAGTGACAAATAGCTACCCGACGGATGATCAACAAAGCTACCCGACGGATGATCAACAAAGCTACCCAACGGATGACAAGCATGTACCCGACGGATGATCAAATTCAAATATCTGTTGATAGTGACAACACAGTCACATGCGTTGGGTGTTTGCAAAAGGAATGTGGAAGCCTGTTAAGCAGGAATTTGAGAACAAAGAAGCATTACCATTTCCATGCTATTATGAAGATATTCAAAGATGCTGGAATAGAGTAGTGAAGCAGCATGAAGTTAGACTATATATGTTTTGTTTTATTATCTTGTTGTATTGTCATGTAAACTTGGTAATATATAAACCAAGTGTAGCTAGTAGAACATTCAACTAAGCAAACACATTTCAAAGAGAGATAGAAAAAGTTGTACTTGTCAAGAATTTCTCTGTAGTTTGTTTGTTCTACTTGTAAGCATCTGTGAGCTATTCAAGCTTCACAGGGTTCTCATTCGATATATATATATATATATATATATATATGGTGGATACTTTCAAATCCACCAGAAAGTTTTAAAAGCTTGTGTTTTTTATTACTTAGTGTTTTGATTTATATAACTACTTCATTCCGCAATCTGTAAATCAAACACTTATATATTTGTCGAGTTATAACTGTTTTAACATCTTGAAAAAGTAGCCAGAATTACATTCAACCCCCCTTCTGTAATTCTTGTTGTATTGTTAGGGAATAACAGTTGGTATTAGAGCAAGCTCTTGAAGTACAAAGAGTGTAAAGATCACAACAAACAACAAGATGAACAAGAAGAATGTTGGAGTTAAAATTCCTTTTCTAGACAAAGATAATTATCACCATTGGAAGGTGAAGATGCACCTACATCTTCTTTCCCAAGATGAGGCCTATGTCGATTTTATAGAGAGAGGCCCTCATGTACCAAAGAGAGCTGCAACTGGCAATGAGCCATCTGTTCCAAAACCAAGGCATGAGTGGTCAGGCCCTGATATTGAGCAAGTCAGGAAAGACAAGAAGGCCATGAATATATTGTTCAATGGAGTTGATGGTGATATGCTTGATAACATCATTAACTGTAAAACAGCCAAAGAGGTTTGGGACACAATCCAGATTATTTGTGATGGTACTGAGCAAGTAAGGGAGAATAAGATGCAGCTGCTAATTCAGCAATATGAGCACTTCCACTGTGAAGAAAGTGAGTCTCTCACTGACATTTTTAGTAGATTTCAAAAGCTACTAAATGCTCTGAAGTTGCATGGAAGAGTCTATCAAATAAAAGACTCTAACCTCAAGTTCCTTAGATCTCTTCCAAAAGAGTGGAAGCCAATGACAGTCTCATTGAGAAACTCTCAGGATTACAAGGAGTTCACCTTGGAGAGACTGTATGGCATCCTAAAAACTTATGTTGGATATATTTGAGATGTCATGTCTAATACGTTTCATGTTTAGTTTTCAGATCTTAACTAACAGGAAATATCAGAACTTACTGGAATCAGGACTTACTGGAAGTCAGGACTTAAGGATATCAGAACTTAGATTATCAGAAGATAATATCAGAAGATGGATATCATAACTTAAGTACTGGAGGACTAACAGTTAAGGAAGGAAGCTGATTTACAGGAAAGAAGATCGAAACTAATATGGAATAAGATATGCATGGAAAGAGTTCGAGGACTAGAAGAATTATATAAGATATCTGGTTGATATATTTTAGGAGACAGAATTATATTCCATATCAACTAGAAGTTATCTTGTAACTGTGTGTCAATATAAACACAGACATAGGTTTACTCTATAAGAGTTATGATCATCGAGAAGATCATATATTGTAACCTAGCAGCTCTCGTGATATTTGTTCATCATTGAGATAGAACAGTTCCATTGTAACAGAGTTTGTTATATCGAATACATCTGTTTTCTGTTACTTGTGCTTTAAATCTATTTGATTGTATTCTACAAAGTATTCAACCCCCTTCTACAGTGTTGTGTGACCTAACAAGTGGTATCAGAGCATATCTGTTAACACACATACAGTAAAGATCCAAAATAATCATGTCTGAAGAAGCAGAAAATCCAACCAAGCCCGCTAAAACTGAAGAAATTCCAAAGACTCAAACCCATAGTCGATATGAGACTATCAGGGTTCTCATGCTGAGACCGTCTGAGTATCCCATATGGAAAGTGAAGATGGCTATGTTTCTGGAAGTTACAGATCCAGAATACCTTGATAGAATTAATGAAGGACCGCATAAGCCAACCAAGCTCTCTGTTGTAGTTGTAGATCAGCCAGCAAAGACCATACCAAAGGAGAAAAGTGAATACACAGCTAAAGATATCTCATCTATTGTCAAGGATGCAAAGGTAAGGCATTTGATGCATAGTGCCATTAATAATGTCATGTCAAATAGGGTAATTCACTGCAAGACTGCAAAGGAGATATGGGATGCTTTGGAGACAAGGTGTCAGGGAACTGATGTAATCAAGAAAAATAGGAGGACTATACTCACTCAAGAGTACGAATACTTTGACTCAAAAAGTGATGACTCATTAACTGACTTATATGACAGGTTTGTCAAACTCTTGAATGATCTGTCACTGGTGGACAAGGAATATGACATTGAAGATTCAAATCTAAAATTCCTTTTAGCTCTTCCTGAAAGTTGGGATTTGAAAGCTACTATTATAAGAGATAACTATGCTCTTAATGAAACTACTCTTGACGAAATTTATGGAATGCTCAAGACTTATGAACTTGAGATGGATCAAAGAAGCAAGAGATATGGGAGAAAGTCAAGAACAGTTGCTCTTAATGTTGAGGAGGAATCCCCCAAAGTGGCTGTCTCAAAGAAAGGAAAAGGAAATGCTCTCATCATAAATTCTGATTCAGAATCATCAAGTTCTGATGATGATGATTCAGAAACTGAAAGTCTACCTGAAGTAAATACTGATGAAGAGATGATGAAGTTGTGTGCTCTTATGGTGAAGGGTATCACAAAGATAGCCTACAGGAAATTCAGAAGAGGAAAGAAGTTTTCCAGGAAAGGAAGAAGTTCTGATAAGAAAGGTTTCAGAAAATCTGAAGGCAAAGGAGGAAAGTCTGACAAAGGAGATTACTCAAATGTCAAATGCTACAACTGTGGTGAGAAAGGCCATATATCTCCTGACTGCAAGAAAGGATAGAGTGACAAAGACAAGGCTCTTGTCACAAAGAAGAAAAGCTGGACAGACACCTCAGATTCTGAAGATGAGGAGAACTATACCTTGATGGTAAATGCTGATAGCAGTTCTGATGCTGCTGAGTTAAAGGTACCTCAAACAACTTATGCCTTTCATACTGATGATATTACTGAGTTGAGATTATATCTTAAAACCATGTTTATTAGCTATAGAGATCAAACTTTAATATGTGAAAGATTAACTTCTAAAAATCTTGCTTTTAAAAAGAGGAATGATTATTTAGAAAAAGAGTTAGTTATGTTCCATCAAACTCAGAAGGATAGAGATGATGCTTTCTATGTTAGAGATGAAGTACAAAAAATGAATAAATCTCTAAAAATGGAGTTAGAAAAGGAGAGAAAGATTATCAGGACTTGGACTAACTCTGGCAGAGCAACTCAGGATATACTAAGTAGTGGAAACTGGAAAGAGGGCTTAGGTTATGTATGATGAGAAAAGTGAGAAAGGAACTGAACAAGTTAAGCCAATTATTGTTAAACAGACTGCTAAAACAAAGGTAAATCCTGTTAAATTTGTAACTGAAACCGTAAAGTCTGATTCTGAAAAGATGAAAGATGTTGAGACAGAAGTGATAGCAGAGTCAACTTCTGACAAATTAGAACATGATAAACCAACTGAAGTAAACATATGCTTAATGACAAAGAAACAGCTTAAACATAAGCTGAAAGAGATTACCAGTGTAAACAAGGTAAAGGAAGCTAGGAAAAATAGGAATGGAAAGGAAGGTGTGAATAAAAGCAACAATTATATGCCTGTTCCTAATGCTCCTAGAAAGAAATGCTATAACTGTGGAAATTCTAACCATCTGGCTTCTTTTTGCAGGAAGAATAAAAATATAAACTCCTTACCTTCTAAGTCAGGAGTTAAGAGTCAGGTAGGTTTAAGCCACAAAATCCTTGTTTTCATTGTGGTAGTGTGTGGCATTCTATTTATACTTGTAAGGAATATCATAGTTTGTACTATGATTATTATTAGATAAAACCTTCTTTGAAGAAAGTTACTTTAATTCCTTCTAGTGTAAAGTATGATGCAAAGTCTGATAATGTTAATACTGATAAGAAAATTGTTAGCATAAACTCTGATGTTAAATCCGCTGTAAATGTTAACAAACTTAAAAAGGATAAAGGATCCAAGCAAGTCTGGGTCCTTAAAACTAGCCATTAGTGGTCTTTGTGATTGCAGGGCAACAGGAAAAACATCCTAGTTCTGGACAGTGGATGTTCAGGACATATGACTGGAAATAAAGCCCTGCTATCAGACTTTGGGGAGAAAGCTGGCCCAAGAGTTTCTTATGGAGATGGCAACATTGAGAAAACTCTGGGATATGGCAATATCAATCTTGGGAATGTCATCATTGAATCAGTAGCTCTTGTCTCAGGACTTAAACACAATCTGTTGAGTATAAGTCAAATCTGTGACAGAGGTTATCATGTGTATTTCTTTGAAGAACACTGTGAAGTTATAAGTAATTCAACAGGCAAAGTGGTTCTGAAAGGATACATGCATGGTAACATTTATGAATCCAGACTTTCAACAAGTATTGATGGTTCTGCAATCTGTCTTTTGAGTAGAGCATCAATTGAAGAAAGCTGGAATTGGCACAAGAAACTCTCTCATTTAAATTTCAACAATATAAATGAGCTTGTAAAGAAAGATCTTGTGAGAGGACTGCCAAAAATAGTATTTGCTCCTGATGGCCTTTGTGATTCATGTCAGAAGGCAAAACAAAGAAAATATTCTTTCAAGAGCAAAACCGAGTCATCAATTCTTAAGCCTTATCACCTACTGCATGTTGATCTATTTGGTCCAGTCAATGTCATGTCTATTGCAAAGAAGAAATATGCTATTGTTATAGTGGATGAGTTCACAAGGTACACATAAGTGTACTTCTTGCATAAGAAGACTAAAACTGTATCTACCCTAACTGATCATGTCAGACAACTAGATAAATTGATCAAAGATTCTGTTAAAATCATAAGGAGTGATAATGGCACTGAGTTCAAGAATTCAGTCATGGAAGAGTTCTGCAAAGATCATGGAATTAAACAAGAATTTTATGCACCGGGAACTCCATAGCAAAATGGAGTTGTAGAAAGAAAGAACATGACTCTCATTGAAGCTGCACGAATAATTCTTGATGAAGCAAAGCTACCAACCTATTTTTGGGCTGAAGCTGTGCAGACTGCTTGTTTTACACAAAATGCTACACTTATAAACAAGCATGGAAAAACACCATATGAGATGGTGAAGAAGAAGAAGCCAAATCTGAAATACTTTCATGTATTTGGTTGCAAGTGTTTTGTTCTTAAGACTCATCCTGAACAACTTTCCAAATTTGATCTAAAAGCTGATGAAGGAATTTTTGTTGGATATCCACTTTCCACAAAAGCCTTCAGAGTCTACAATTTAAGAACAAGAATTGTCATGTAATCTATCAATGTCTCTTTTGATGATAAGAAGATTACTTGTAACACCCCCAAATCCGGGGTCGGGGATCCGGGTTGTCACGAGTTCCATTTCCCTTAATAACACTTAAACTTAATAAACAACCAACTACTGCGTACTGTGACCCCACAATATACACACACACACACCACAAGTTATAGTCTCAGACATGAATACCAAAAATAACGCAAGTCATTTTATTCCACAAGTATAAACCGTTGCACCTTAAAAGGGTTTCTGAATAAATTTACATTTCTTTGCCATTATTACAATTCATATAGATACATAAGTCTACTACATCAGGTGTTGAAAGCCTAGCCTATTGGTAATTTCTACCTCAGCTACAGTGGCATCAATGCTTCCAGAAAACTGCGGAACGTTTCCTAACCGCTTGCGAATTGGAAGCTTGGTCCTGTTCATCTTTTCTATCTGTTGTTGTGTGATGAAAGAAGAAAGCAAGGGTAAGCAACAAGCCCACCGAAATAATATGTATAATAATTAACAATATATGAGCATTCTCATAGTACTCATGAAAGTCTTGGTCAAGAAGAAATGAACCAAGTTGATATCTTAACGCGACCAAGTCGCAAAATATTCAGTATATATATATATACATATATACTTTTCACAATCCTTGAAATCCTCTGACATGTATAATGTACATAGAGTTCCAGTTTATAACTGTATAAAAATATCGTTGTAAGGTGATCTCATATATCTAACCTTGTCTCAACATTTTTCTGAAAATCTTTGACATGCACAAGATAATCATTTACTAGATATAAGTTTAAAAGATGAAGTTACAAGATACTCCAATATACTTATATCTTTTCCGAATACTACTTGAACTACCACCGTTCAAGTTATAATTAGTTCATCCCATAGATTAAGCTACAAGACAAAACTTGTATAGAATCAATCTTTAAAATATCATCAAAATAAAATGAAGTTACGAGATACTTAATTTGATGCAAACATCATTTTCAAAGCTTGACCCTGCCAACACTCAACAATCGCCCAACCGTAGCCTTTCTATCGAAGTGCTCTGGGTAGTGTTGCAGAAATATCCAATTGGATGATGAACTCATTACGGGAGTTTTCCGCGCCAGGAAGACCACTTACGATGATCAGTCGTAGTAGTGCAACCCCACCATTTTCTACATGTAGAGGAGAACCTGTCGGATTTACTTGTCAACCGAACACTGGACTCCTAAGGAATGGACCGTCTTAGCGGAACTTCCAGGCCATTTGGGCCAATATAATTAGGTTGGGCCGGCGCCACTCGACCACTTACGCCACTCCTAGTTCAGATGAAATCCATGACTCTGAAATGTTAAGCTCGTCCCCCCTTTCCCCAAGTAGAAACTTGTTGATACGGCTCCACCAAGAAGTCGTATCTAGTTGGAAAGGAAAACTCACTGATATTTCCCAGGCGATGCCTGTTAATGGATTAACTTGTTCCAAGAATTTTACTTCCCGAGTGTTGGGTAAGTAATCAAAAACTCTTTTATCAAAATAGCAACCTTGTTGCGAATATAAATCACACCACAGAGCCGGATCCCTCAGATTTTGAGCGAGTATTTAAATCCCCTTCGAAAGGAGGATCTTAAATAAGAAAATGAGTTTTGGGATCCGCCCTAACTTTTAAAATCATTTTGAAGACTCGAAAACATTTTTAAGAATGTTTGGAGTAATGCTGATTTAATAAAATAAATCAGTCCCAATATATTAGAAAATATATGAATATTATTATTTAAATAATATTCCCATAAAGAATAATCTTTATAAAAATAATTGAAGTAGAAGTTTTAAAACTTATACTTGAAATGAATAATAAATAACCAAAGATATACTTATACGAAAGTATGATCTTTATTTGAATAATCGAAGATAAGTTTGATTATCGAAACATTATTCTTTAATAAAATAAAGAATATTATTTAGTAAATAAGCTGAGTCATAAGTCCTCGAATGAATATTCAAAAATAATATTCATTAAATAAAATAAACGGAGTCATATGTCCTCGAATGAATATTCAAAATAATATTAATTAATATGAATAAACGGAGTCATAAGCCCTTGAATGAATATTCAAAATAATATTCATTAATAAAAATAAAGTTATCGAATAAACCTTATTCGATTCATAGTTTTGAAAACTATATCTATATATATATACATAAATATATATAGTATACTCGGGAACATCGAATCCTGGTTTTAGAAAATGTTCACATTTGGATCCCCTATACTAAGGGTATACGCAATTACTGCTTATCTCTAGCATAGGTATTATGCAACTAATAAGCATTTGAATCAACAGATATATATCAAGATTACGAAACAGGCATGCATATATACCATATCACATGCTCCAATATATCGCAAGATTTGCTAATTAACCATCATGCATCTATCACAAGATAATGCATATACATATGTATACATCACAACAACAGTATAACGAGTAGAAAACTTGCCTGAGTGCTCAGGGGTAGACTTAAGCTTAGAGTGGGTCCGGTAACCTATGAACAACAACATAAGCCAGAATTAAACCACGGTCGCTTAAAAAACTAGACTTTAACCAATTGAACCCTAACGTTTGTTTATGGTCATTTCTACGCTTAACAAATCATATAAGTCGTTCGAGTACCCTCAGCTCCACTATTTTTAATAAATTAACCATTATTAAGGGTTTTAAGGCGATTCTTTCGCGAGTACCCTACCAACTGCCTAATCCACTTAAAATAATTGTTTCATATCCCAATTAGTCATTTAAGGTCCTTAACCAATGTTTCAAAGTAAGGCGAAGGGTAATGGTTCATTGGCGAAACAACGTTACTTAAAACGGTCGTTTCTCCTAAACCGTACATCAGATTCAAGCGTACCACATATCAAAACGAAGCTCGTAACATGAACTATCTAATAATGATAATGGTCAAAATCTAAAAGTGAGTTATCGGGTCCTGATGTTATGAACAAAAACAGTCTAGGATAATCGGACATTACGACGGCTATGTTTACGCGATTACCAAATTTGTACAACTCCAAATCAATCCACAATCAACCCAAAATCAACATTACAACCCAAAATCCCTCCAAACCTCACCACATCAGTCCATTACTTCATGTTTTAACCAACTCATTCAATCACAACAAAAGCTACTAACCATACTAAGGTTCATTAACTAATAACCAAGATTCAACCATCAAAATCTCTACAAACTCAACCAAACTTTAAACAAACAAGCATCATACTTCACATATACTATATCAATCATAACCATTCATAAATACTCAAAACTAAAGCTAGGGTTTGGAGTTTATACCTTCTTGAAGATTCTTAACACAACACAAGAGCTTTGAATGCCTAAAAGAACCTTGATCCTTGCTTGTATAACCTTAAACTTTCATAAAAATTCAAGAAAACTAAAGTTATTTTTTGAAAGTTACTATTCACCATCTTCTTCCTTGAATTATTGGAAGATATTGTGAAGGAAATGGAAGCTTAGATTCATAGAATAGCTATATCTATACATAAGGAACCTTGGATAATTACCTCATCAATTCACAAAGCTTGGAACTTGAATTTGAATTTTTCTTTCTTTGAAATGGACAAAAGGCCGAGTGCTTCTTGTTGGATAATGAAGGTCAACTTTGTGTTTTTGATTTGTTTTGCTTGGTTGACATCCTTCTGTTTGTTTAATTAACTTTTTACCATGGTAAAGAATGAATGGTTCACAATCAACCAACTAATCCCTCCTTTTTTATCATGCTTAAGTCATCCCCTTATGTCATCATCCCACACTTGTCCTCTTCTTGTTGGTGAGATGACATCACCCTCCACTAACTCTTTGATTAACTCCTAATCACTTGGCTAATGACCGCTGATCTGTTATACGGTTCGCTTAACTTTCGTTCTCGTTTATTGTTTGAGGGATCATACCTGGGATCTTATTACTTGGGTTCCCTTAACCTTTCTCAATGCATTAAATTCCATTTTATGATCCTCTCTTATAATCCTTGAATTTAAATCTTTTTTATCCTGTTACCTTATACTCAATTCTTTCTGTATCTGGTGGATTTTCGGGAAAAATCAAAGTGTTCGGATTTGGATTCTGACGATCTTTACATACACTTATATACCACATAGAGTACTAATAATATCCCAGAAGATCAATAAAAGAATCCCTACATAGTGTGGCATGAAAAGTTTTCTTATTCAGCATAATCAGCAAAACACTATTCATAAGGGTTTCAAAAATTCCAAAAATTGGGGTTATTACAGTCTCCCCTCCTTAAAAGGTTTCCGTCCCGGAATCAGGAAAAATGAATAGGGATACTTTCTTAGCATTGCACTTTCTAACTCTCAAGTCAATCTTCCCACATCGTGGTTCTACCATGTAACACCCCCAAATCCGGGGTCGGGGATCCGGGTTGTCACGAGTTCCATTTCCCTTAATAACACCCAATCTTAATAATTACTCAACTACTCTGTACTGTGACCCCACAATAAACACACACACCACACGTTATAGTCTCAGAGATGAACATCCAAAAATAACCACAAGTCATTTTATTCCACAATTATCTGCCAATACACCTTAAAAGGTTTTCTGAATAAATTTACATTTCTTTGCCATTATTACAATTCATAAATATACATAAATCTGGTACATTAGAAGTTGAAAGCCTAGCCTATTGGTAGCTCCTACCTCAGCTACGGCGGCATCAATGCTTCTAGAAAACTGCGGAACGTCTCCTAATCGCTTGCGAATCGGGAGCTTGGTCATGTTCATCCTTTCTATCTGTTGTTGTGTGATGAAAGAAGAAAGCAAGGGTGAGCAGCAAGCCCACCAAAATAATATGTATAATGATTAATAGTATATGAGCCTTCTCTTAGTACTCATGAAAGTCTTGGTCAAAAGAAATGAATCAAGTTGATATCTTAATGCGATGAAGTCGCAAAATATTCAGTATATATATATATACATATATACTTTTCAAAATATTGGAAGTCCTCTTCCATGCATAATATACACAAAGTCCCAGTGTATAACTGTATAAAAAAATATCGTTGCAAGGTGATCTCATATATCTAACCTTGTCTCAACGTTTTTCTGAAAATCTTTGTCATTCATAAGACACTTATTAATTAGATATAAGTTTAAAAGATGAAGTTACAAGATACCCCAATATACTTATATCTTTCCCAAATACTACATGAACTACCACCGTTCAAGTTATAATTAGCTTCAAAAGTTCATCACATAGATGAGACTATAAGACAAGATTTGAATAGATTAAATCTTTAAAATATTATCAAAATAAAATGAAGTTACGAGATACTTCATTTGATGTAAACATCATTTTGAAAACTTGACCCTGCCAACACTCAACAATCGCCCAACCGTAGCCTTTCTATCGAAGTGCTCTGGGTAGTGTTGCAGAAATTATCCAATTGGATGATGAACTCATTACGGGAGTTTGCCACGCCAGGAAGACCACTTACGATGATCAGTCGTAGTAGTACAACCCCACCATTTTCTACATGTAGAGGAGAACCTGTCGGATTTACTTGTCAACCGAACACTGAACTCCTAAGGAATGGACTGCCTTAGCGGAACTTCCAGGCCATTTGGGCCAATATAATAAGGCTGGGCCGGTGCTACTCGGCCACTTACGCCACTCCTAGTTCAGATGAAATCCATGACTCTGAAACATAAAGCTCGTCCCCACTTTCCCCAAGTAGAAACTTGTTGATACGGCTCCACCAAGAAGTCGTATCTATTTGGAAAGGAGAACTCACCGATATTTCCCAGGCGATGCCTGTTAATGGATTAACTTGTTCCAAGAATTTTACTTCCCGAGTGTTGGGTAAGTAATCAATTCATTTATCAAAACAACAACCTTGTTGCGAATATAAAACACACCACAGAGCCGGATCCCTCAGGTTTTGAGCGAGTATTTAAATCCCCTTCGAAAGGAGGATCTTAAATATAAAAAAAATGAGTTTTGGGATCCGCTCTAACTTTTAAAAATCATTTTGAAGACTCGCAAAACATTTTTAAGAATGTTTGGAGTGAAACTGATTTAATGAGGTAAATCAGTCCCCAGAATATTTAGAAAATGTCTGAATATTATTATTTAAATAATATTCCCATAAAGAATAATCTTTATAAAATAATTGAAGTAGAAGTATTAAAACTTATACTTGAAATGAGTATTAAATAACCAAAGATATACTTATATGAAAGTACTAAAATAAAAGGAGTCATAAGTCCTCGAATGAATATTCAAAATAATATTCGTTTAATATACATGAGTCATACGCCTTCGAATAATATTCGAAATAATATTCAATAATAAAATAAAGGTAAAGTTATCGAATAAACCTTATTCGATTAATAGTTTTGAAAACTATGACCATATATATATATAAGTATATATATATATATATATTTATATCCATATATACAAAATCTACTCGGGATCCTCGACTCCCGGTTTTAGAAAATATTTCCACCTTTGGGTCCCTATACTAAGGGTATATGCAAATTACCGCTATCCTCTAGCATAGGTATTATCAACAATTATATATGGAAAGAATACGAAACAGGCATGCATATATATATATACCATAGCAGCATGCTTCAATATATAACAAATTTGCTAATTAACCAACATGCATCTATCGCAAGATAATGCAAATACATATACTCATCACCACAACAGTTATAACGGGTAGAAAACTTGCCTGAGCGACTTGGGGTTACGAATGGCTCGGGACGAGTCTGGTAACCTATAAACAACAAGTAAGTTAGAATTAAACCAAAGTCACTTGTACATCTATACTTTAACTAACTTAGACTCTAACGCTTGTTTTGCGCTTACTGATTTTCTTAAGTCACTCGAGTACCCTCGGCTCCACCATTTTTTGTAATTTAACCTTTACGAGTTCTAAGGCGATTCCTTCGCGAGTGTCTTACCAATTGCCTAACACACTTACCATAGATGTTTCATGCATTAATTAACCCTTTTTGGTCTTTAACCTATGTTTCAAAGTAAGGCGAGGGGAAAAGTTTCGTTCGCGAAACGCCGTTACTTGAAACGGTCGTTTCTCCTAAACCGTGCATCGGAATCGAACGAACTACATATCAAAACGAAGCTCGTAACATGAACTATCTAAACATGGCAATGGTCAAAATCTAGCAGGGGATTCTCGGGTCCTAATGTTATGCACAAAAACAGTCTAAAGAAAATCGGACGTTACGACGGCTATGTTTACGCGATTTTCCAATTTTAAACCATTCAAAACCAACCCAATTCAACCTCAAATCCAACATACAACCAACATCCATCCTTATCACATCATAACAACCCCAACCAATTCACTTTTAACATTCATACTTATGCCTAAGCTTAACTTTAATCATACTTAAGTTCTTTTAATCAAAACCACAACATTTACCATTCCATTTCACTACCATTTCAAATCCCAAACTCTAATCACAAACATCAAGCTACAATATCACCCTACTAATCAAAATCATCTTATAATACATAGGAATCTAGGGTTTGGAGATGATATACCTTCCTTGAAGTGGTGGGAGGAGCTAGGAAGCCTTAAGAAGCTTTGAGAAGTCTTAAGAATGCTTGGATCTTCAAGGAAAACAAGAAAAATTTCAAGTTAAAAACTTGAAAACACTATTCATTGTCTTCTTCTTTGATTAAATGAAGAAGATTGAGAAGGAATTAATGGCTTAAACTCATGATATAGCCCTAACTAAGCATAAAGATGATTAGGGAATTATCTTACCAATTTAGGAAGCTTGGATCTTTGATTTTGAAATTCTTGCCCTTTAAAAAGCTAAAAAGCCGAGAGCAAAGATGAACAATGCCTTGGTTCTTTTTGATTTTTGATGAAGAATGATTTTGCTTGGCTTGGTTGATTTGTTTTTGTGTTTGATTTAGTCAATTACCTTGTTGCCCTTGAATTTGTGTGGTTCTCATTCAACCACATCTCCTTCCTTCCCATGTCATGCTTGTGTCATCCTCATGATGTCATCCTCCCCTCCTTGTCCCCTTCTCATTGGTTGGGTGACATCATCCTCTCTAATCCCTTTGATTAACTTCCTAATTGTTTGCCTAATGACCGCTGATCTGTTATACGGTTCGCTTAACTTTCGTTTTCGTTTATCGTTTGAAGGATCATACCCGGGATCTCATTACTTAGGTTCCCTTAACCTTTCTCAATACATTATATTCCTTTTTATGATCCTCTATTATAATCCTTTAATTTAAATCCTTTTATCCTATTACCTTATACTCAATTCTTTCCGTATCTATTGGATTTCCGGGAAAAATCAAAGTGTTCGGATTTGGATTCTGACGATCTTTACATACACTTATATCCCATATAAAGTACTAATAAAATCTCAGAATATCCATATCAGAACCCCTACATAGTGTGGCATGAAAATTTTTCTCATTCAGCTAAAACACTATTCACAAGGGTTACAAAAAGTTCAAAATTTTGGGGGTTATTACAGTCTCCCCTCCTTAAAAGGATTCCGTCCCGGAATCAAATTGAAAATAAATAGGGATACTCTCTTAGCATTGCACTCTCTAACTCTCGAGTAAATTTTCCCACATTGTGGTCCTACCACCAAACTCCGCCTAGTTTGATAACCCTTCTCCTAAGTACTTGTTCCTTTTCACTCTATAACCCTTCCTGGTTGCTCCATATAGGTTACGTCTGGTTGCATGTCTATGCGCTCATATGCCCCTATTTATCTGGCATCCAAATTATACTTCCTTAACATTGATACGTGGAACACGCTATGAACTTGCTACATGTTCGGGGTTAGGGCTAACTGATATGCTAACTTCCCAATACGTCTTAGTATATCCCAGGGTCCAACAATTCGTGGACTTAGCTTTCCTTTCTTTCCGAACCTCATCAATCTTTTTTTCCAAGGGATACCTATAACATTACTAGGTCCCCTATTTCCCATTCCTTGTCCTTTCGTGTTAAATCAACATACTTCGTGTTCCCATCTTGGGCTACTACCAGCCATCTTCTGATTAGATTTATCATATCCTTGGTCCTTTGGACTACTGCGGGTCCGAGCATCTTGCGCTCTACAACTTCATCCTAACATAAGGAAGATTGACATTGTCTTCCCTCTAGGATCTCATAAGGCGATATCTCAATACTGACATATGATCTATTGTCGTGATATAACTTAATCCGCGTTAAGTGATCATTCCAAATTCTTTCAAGTCTATTGCACAGACTCTCGTTATAGCTTTTAGCATTAGAGCTTTTGCTTCTCGATACCCATTCTTTTCCAGTTCGTAATCGCTATCACCTTCCGTTCCTAATATTATACTGGTTATACTTTTGCTCGTTAGTGTTTTATAACCTTTTAATAACCATGCCAACCTTAGTATCACGAATGTGTTTCCATTCCGAATACTACCACAACTTTATTACTCCTTTTTCAGCTGTTTCTATTTTCGAAAGCTTAATCCTTCATATAGAAGTAAAAGAATTTATTGAGAGATCACTATGATCATGAACACTTGTTATATCGCATAGTTAGTACAGAAGGTGGCCAGCCTTTAGTACTTGACAAGCAATTAAACAATAGATGGTATCCTACTAGGCTTCTATCACACAGATAGATAGTCATTCGACAATACCTCCCCTTTCTGGAAGGGTTGTTCTTCTCAGCTTACATGAAATGAAAAGAAGAGAAAAGAACGAATTGAAGAGAATTGTATATATGAAAAAAATATACTGCCACAAAATATCTGGCTTGGAACCTACCTCTGAACTATAGAGGTTTGTCATAGGAGAACTAAACATATACGTATTTATATCAGCATCAAGTATTATAGCATCGCATTTCACATGCTTAAATATTTGCTATTCCGTCCATCATTCTATGGACCCATGCTCTTCCTCGAGCTTATACACAATCACCTTTGAAACTCCCTCGACATTGAAAATCGAATCTGGGATCTCATTCTAGACATCATCGTTACTAGAATTATATGCTTGTATCGCAACCTTCCTCGTATAGTCATACGACCCTCTATTGATAAGGAGGAATAAATATTCAATAGGTAAATACTCTACTTAATTAGTCTATCAATGATAACTTATACACTACCACGACCCGTTTAGTGGTACTCAATCTCAACATCCATTCCAATACAACTCTAACGGTTGTAACCAGCTCATTACTCGCAGAATCATTGCTGCATTACTATGGTCCACTACTAACCTACTGTCGTCATTCATTTTCCATGAAGTCTTAATAGCTAACCATGCGGAGTCCATACATGTCGTATCAAATCCTTCTAGGGAGGTAACATAATCACCATTTTTCCATAAGTTATTGCCTCAGTCTTTAGAGGTTAATCACTGTCATGACTGACTCTCAATCATAATTAGAACATCTTTTATCTTAAGTCCTAATTTCCCTGAATAATTTCGACCATTACTGGTTCGATCCATACTTTCTCGTGGTTTAACACGTGCCCCACTTGGCAACATTATAATTACGTCATATTTCCTTTATCAACATTTCTATTCTTGAAAATTTTGAATATTACCTTTCTCCTTGTAAAACCTCTAAGGTTATCCTTCAATCGTTCCTCCTGTATTCCCTAGATACAAGGCATATTAAAATACCATTTACTATTACTAGAACCATTGTCTATATACTTCTGAAAAATTTCTCCACTGATTCTTAAAGGTTGTTGTTACATTAACCCTTTCCAAATCATACTGTCAAAACTCATACTGTCCCTATTAAGGGTGAAATGCCAACCTTTATGCATTCCCCTAGGATTCATTTTAAGTTATCGAAGTTATATCCTTAATCCCATCTTTAAAAGGTACTTGCATCCTTCCTTGGACAAATCAAGTCATATATCCTTGATAGATTATCTTATTCATCATTCCCACCTCGATAGTCTATACCTAACTTCATAATAGCATCCTTATTCAAATTGAGGTCAATCCATATGGCCTCCAAAAGATAACAAGGGTCATCCGCTTTTCTTTCCTGATTTGGTAATGATAACATGGATGTTCTGGAAGATATTGGTCGTGTTCAACGTGAACTTCTTCTTAATAATTCCTTATTTACTTTTGTTGTTTATCTCAACAGTCACCTCAATGTTGGGATATCTCTCATACCTGGCGTCTCCCTTTCTGAGTATCGAGCCACCGGTCTTACATTTCACATTATTGAAGGTCACTTCCTTCATCCAATTTTCCTACTTTCTTACTTTCTTGTCTCCTTAGTCTATCCGCGTCTTATTATTTATCCTTCGAACTATCTAAAGGTTTCCTTGAATCCTCCCAACTTAAAGGGGATAAAATATATGTATCTCTTATGCCTTCAACCATCAATTTTAACTCATGGTAAATCACCCTCATCCTGACAATTACATACTTTTCTATTTCTATTGCTACGAGTCTTTAGGGTTTCCTCATACCCATCTTCCTTATCATTCCTCCAACTCTATCGCCTTTATATTCCTTTCCACTTCAGTTTCTTTTTATTTTCGTTTCCATTACAACCATTACATGAACCAACACTACATAAGCATTGATTTCAACCATCCCGTCATTCTGGATTCGTGTCCTCAGAACGAATCTTGACAACTTTTACATCTTAGATTCATAATTCATCATACTCGTCTGCCTTTGTTCTGGCTCTAAAGCTTTTACACTATCTCCTTATCTTTGGGAATTACTTTCCCGAAAACAATTGACTGAACTTAAATCAGTTTATTCTAACCTCTGGCTCCGTGCCTTTCTTGGTCTTTCACCAGCGGGTGGTCTCTCTCTTAGGAGGGTAAGTGACAAAAACGGTCTTTTGTGGTTCATCAATCATTTTGAATCTCAAATGATTCCTATATTTCCTTTAGCCAGGCTCTTGCCTCGGCTGGGTCAGCCTGTTCCTTGGAACTCTGAGAGCTTAGCGATTTAAAGGTCATGAAAGAATTTCACACCACATTGTTTCCTCAAGGTGGTGGTTGGGAATAAAATATAAGTTCTGTTTAGACAGGTTCATGAATTTCCGTATAGGAGTACCGTCTCGGGTCTCCTTATCTCGCTCGACTTTTGCTTTCTTAGTCTAAATATCTCTTCCTACTCCCCATAATTGGAGTCATCTTTTAATTTAAAATCTTCATTTTCCACTTTATTATATTCCGGGTTCTTTATATCTTAATTGCGACCTCCCTGATTATCACGTTCAAGGTTTGCCCTTAATCTTATTCCTTGTGGGGGCATATTACTTGGAAAATTTTGAGAATCTCCGGATATTTGTCTTACTTACTTTGCTTAAGTCTTCCCCTCGTTTAGTCCTTGCACGATTGCAAATTATGAATTCTTAAGTTCGATAAACTTCATGACACTCTCTTAAGTGTTAATAGAGCAATTAACAATGTGATTTATCACAAACAAACTGATCTGAACTGAAATTAACGAATATATACATAACCATTTGTTCGAGGGTACAACAACTGAACATATTAAAGAGGATTACATCATATGAACTTATCGCTCCTATCCCAAAAGTACTACCATAGATAGTCATCTCGTCATTAAAACTAATCATTCATAATTTAGGCTAATCCTCCAAAAGCGGTGCTACATAAAACCCTTGTTTGATTGCTCTGGCTCTGCACACTACCATGGATTAAGAGATGCGAGCACGCACGACATCCCTAACCTGCTCCATCACAGAGGTGATGAGGTCTAAGATAGTCGCAAGTAGAGCTGGATCAACCTGACCCTCAAGATGGCCTCTAGCTGTAACATGGGTGGTAGCCTCAATCCTTTCCATGCTATACGCTAATCCTGCCGGAAGTATCCCACCCTCAATCCTTGGTGCAGTAAGTCGATCCAACAGATCACTCCTAACATTCCGGGCCTCTGACAGGCCACCCAAAGTCATATGATAATCAGCGATAAGAGAAGCCTGAGTGGTAGCATCTAGCAGTCCATGGGGTGCAGGTGGTGCAGACCCAGGAGATCCAAATGGATAACCAAGCACGGTATCAGGTGACAATGGTTCAGGGGATAAAGGTGGCATTTCCTCAGTATGTGCTGGGCTCTGTATAGGGGAGGGAACAGGAATTGGTGGAACCTCATGGGTGTCTACAGGAGCCTCTGGAAGAGGGTCTGATACTGGTATAATTGGGGTCGTGGAAGGCCCCACTCCTTCTGCCCTCATTAACCTTTGGGCCCTTGGTAACTCTTCATCCTCTAGTCCCACCCTCACGGCCATTCTTGCTCTGGTAGTCGCCCTGACTACGGTCATCTGTTCCTCAACGATCCTTTCTTCATTCTCATCAGGATCCTCCATGAGATCCTCCTCAGCCACAATCCTTTCCGAAATAACATCCTTAACCGAAACATTCTCTATCTGAACCTCATCCGGTCCCTCATTAGGGTACTCCATCGGATTCACAATTTGATCTCCAACTTGTAATAAAACATCCTCATGCTGATGCTCCTGAACCTCAAGGTTTGGTGCCCCGCTGCCCTATACGAGAACAAACTATGTTACTATCACGATACTTATAAGGGTTCCCGTAAGGGTTTTAACTATCAGTGCTACGTTAGGTAGCCCGACTATGAACTTGGCAAGAGTTCTTATTATCTTAGTGAACTTATTATCTTAACGTCACATCATCTCCGAGGTTTATAACGCTTAGCTCTGATACCATTTCTGTAACACCCCCAAATCCGGGGTCGGGGATCCGGGTTGTCACGAGTTCCATTTCCCTTAATAACACCCAATCTTAATAATTACTCAACTACTCTGTATTGTGACCCCACAATAAACACACACACCACACGTTATAGTCTCAGAGATGAACATCCAAAAATAACCACAAGTCATTTTATTCCACAATTATCTGCCAATACACCTTAAAAGGTTTTCTGAATAAATTTACATTTCTTTGCCATTATTACAATTCATAAATATACATAAATCTGGTACATTAGAAGTTGAAAGCCTAGCCTATTGGTAGCTCCTACCTCAGCTACGGCGGCATCAATGCTTCTAGAAAACTGCGGAACGTCTCCTAATCGCTTGTGAATCGGGAGCTTGGTCCTGTTCATCCTTTCTATCTGTTGTTGTGTGATGAAAGAAGAAAGCAAGGGTGAGCAGCAAGCCCACCAAAATAATATGTATAATGATTAATAGTATATGAGCCTTCTCTTAGTACTCATGAAAGTCTTGGTCAAAAGAAATGAACCAAGTTGATATCTTAATGCGATGAAGTCGCAAAATATTCAGTATATATATATATACATATATACTTTTCAAAATATTGGAAGTCCTCTTCCATGCATAATATACACAAAGTCCCAGTGTATAATTGTATAAAAAAAATATCGTTGCAAGGTGATCTCATATATCTAACCTTGTCTCAACGTTTTTCTGAAAATCTTTGTCATTCATAAGACACTTATTAATTAGATATAAGTTTAAAAGATGAAGTTACAAGATACCCCAATATACTTATATCTTTCCCAAATACTACTTGAACTACCACCGTTCAAGTTATAATTAGCTTCAAAAGTTCATCACATAAATGAGACTATAAGACAAGATTTGAATAGATTAAATCTTTAAAATATTATCAAAATAAAATGAAGTTACGAGATACTTCATTTGATGTAAACATCATTTTGAAAACTTGACCCTGCCAACACTCAACAATCGCCCAACCGTAGCCTTTCTATCGAAGTGCTCTGGGTAGTGTTGCAGAAATTATCCAATTGGATGATGAACTCATTACGGGAGTTTGCCGCGCCAGGAAGACCACTTACAATGATCAGTCGTAGTAGTACAACCCCACCATTTTCTACATGTAGAGGAGAACCTGTCGGATTTACTTGTCAACCGAACACTGAACTCCTAAGGAATGGACCGCCTTAGCGGAACTTCCAGGCCATTTGGGCCAATATAATAAGGCTGGGCCGGCGCTACTCGGCCACTTACGCCACTCCTAGTTCAGATGAAATCCATGACTCTGAAACGTAAAGCTCGTCCACACTTTCCCCAAGTAGAAACTTGTTGATACGGCTCCACCAAGAAGTCGTATCTATTTGGAAAGGAGAACTCACCGATATTTCCCAGGCGATGCCTGTTAATGAATTAACTTGTTCCAAGAATTTTACTTCCCGAGTGTTGGGTAAGTAATCAATTCATTTATCAAAACAGCAACCTTGTTGCGAATATAAAACACACCACAGAGCCGGATCCCTCAGGTTTTGAGCGAGTATTTAAATCCCCTTCGAAAGGAGGATCTTAAATATAAAAAAAATGAGTTTTGGGATCCGCTCTAACTTTTAAAAATCATTTTGAAGACTCGCAAAACATTTTTAAGAATGTTTGGAGTGAAGCTGATTTAATGAGGTAAATCAGTCCCCAGAATATTTAGAAAATGTCTGAATATTATTATTTAAATAATATTCCCATAAAGAATAATCTTTATAAAATAATTGAAGTATAAGTATTAAAACTTATACTTGAAATGAGTATTAAATAACCAAAGATATACTTATATGAAAGTACTATCTTTATTTGAATAATCGAAAATAAGTTTGATTATTGACACCTTATTCTTTAATAAAATAAAGAATATATCTCAGCAAATAATCGGAGTCATAGATCCTCAAATGAATATTCAAAAATATTCATTAAATAATATAAACTGAGTCATAATCCCTCGAATGAATATTCAAATAATATTCAGATAATAAAATAAAAGGAGTCATAAGTCCTCGAATGAATATTCAAAATAATATTCGTTTAATATACAGGAGTCATACGCCTTCGAATAATATTCGAAATAATATTCAATAATAAAATAAAGTTAAAGTTATCGAATAAACCTTATTCGATTAATAGTTTTGAAAACTATGACCATATATATATATATAAGTATATATATATATATTTATATCCATATATACAAAATCTACTCGGGATCCTCGACTCCCGGTTTTAGAAAATATTTCCACCTTTGGGTCCCTATACTAAGGGTATATGCAAATTACCGCTATCCTCTAGCATAGGTATTATCAACAATTATATATGGAAAGAATACGAAACAGGCATGCATATATATATATACCATAGCAGCATGCTTCAATATATAACAACATTTGCTAATTAATCAACATGCATCTATCGCAAGATAATGCAAATACATATACTCATCACCACAACAGTTATAACGGGTAGAAAACTTGCCTGAGCGACTTGGGGTTACGAATGGCTCGGGACGAGTCTGGTAACCTATAAACAACAAGTAAGTTGGAATTAAACCAAAGTCACTTGTACATCTATACTTTAACTAACTTAGACTCTAACACTTGTTTTGCGCTTACTGATTTTCTTAAGTCACTCGAGTACCCTCGGCTCCACCATTTTTTGTAATTTAACCTTTACGAGTTCTAAGGCGATTCCTTCGCGAGTGTCTTACCAATTGCCTAACACACTTACCATAAATGTTTCATGCATTAATTAACCCTTTTTGGTCTTTAACCTATGTTTCAAAGTAAGGCGAGGGGAAAAGTTTCGTTCGCGAAACGCCGTTACTTGAAACGGTCGTTTCTCCTAAACCGTGCATCGGAATCGAACGAACTACATATCAAAACGAAGCTCGTAACATGAACTATCTAAACATGGCAATGGTCAAAATCTAGCAGGGGATTCTCGGGTCCTAATGTTATGCACAAAAACAGTCTAAAGAAAATCGGACGTTACGACGACTATGTTTACGTGATTTTCCAATTTTAAACCATTCAAAACCAACCCAATTCAACCTCAAATCCAACATACAACCAACATCCATCCTTATCACATCATAACAACCCCAACCAATTCACTTTTAACATTCATACTTATGCCTAAGCTTAACTTTAATCATACTTAAGTTCTTTTAATCAAAACCACAACATTTACCATTCCATTTCACTACCATTTCAAATCCCAAACTCTAATCACAAACATCAAGCTACAATATCACCCTACTAATCAAAATCATCTTATAATACATAGGAATCTATGGTTTGGAGATGATATACCTTCCTTGAAGTGGTGGGAGGAGCTAGGAAGCCTTAAGAAGCTTTGAGAAGTCTTAAGAATGCTTGGATCTTCAAGGAAAACAAGAAAAATTTCAAGTTAAAAACTTGAAAACACTATTCATTGTCTTCTTCTTTGATTAAATGAAGAAGATTGAGAAGGAATTAATGGCTTAAACTCATGATATAGCCCTAACTAAGCATAAAGATGATTAGGGAATTATCTTACCAATTTAGGAAGCTTGGATCTTTGATTTTGAAATTCTTGCCCTTTAAAAAGCTAAAAAGCTGAGAGCAAAGATGAACAATGTCTTGGTTCTTTTTGATTTTTTCTGAAGAATGATTTTTCTTGGCTTGGTTGATTTGTTTTTGTGTTTGATTTAGTCAATTACCTTGTTGCCCTTGAATTTGTGTGGTTCTCATTCAACCACACCTCCTTCCTTCCCATGTCATGCTTGTGTCATCCTCATGATGTCATCCTCCCCTCCTTGTCCCCTTCTCATTGGTTGGGTGACATCATCCTCTCTTAATCCCTTTGATTAACTTCCTAATTGTTTGCCTAATGACCGCTGATCTGTTATACGGTTCGCTTAACTTTCATTTTCGTTTATCATTTGAAGGATCATACCCGAGATCTCATTACTTAGGTTCCCTTAACCTTTCTCAATACATTATATTCCTTTTTATGATCCTCTATTATAATCTTTTAATTTAAATCCTTTTATCCTGTTACCTTATACTCAATTCTTTCCCCTATTTTATAATACTCTTTGTCCTTTCGAGTCAAATCAACGTACTTCTTATGTCCGTCTTGGGCTACTACCAGCCGTCCTCTGATTAAATCTATTATATCCTTGGTCATTTGGACCACTGCTGGTCTAAGCATCTTGCGCTCTGCAACATCATCATATCATAAGGGAGATCGACATTGTCTTCCCTCAAGGATCTTATAAGGCGACATCTCGATACTGACATACGATCGATTATCTTAAGAAAACTTAATCAGCGTTAAGTGATCACTCCAATTTTCTTTCAAGTCTATTGCACAGACTCTCATCATAGCTTCTAACATTATAGCTTTTGCTTCTCAATACCCATTCTTTTCCAGTTCGTAGTCATTACTATCTTCCGTACATAATACTATACTAGTTACACTTTTGCTCGTTAGCATTCTATAACCTTTTAATAATTACGTCAACCTTAGTATCACGAACGCGTTAGATTCGGAATACCACCGCACTGATACTACTCCTTCCTAGCTGCTTCTATCTTTGAAAGCTCGATCCATCGTATAGAAGTAAAAGAATTTATTGAGAGATCACTATGATCATGGACACTTGTTACATTGCATAGTTAGTACAGAAGGTGGCCAGCCTTTAGTACTTGACAAGCAATTAAACAATAGATGGTATCCTACTAGGCTTCTATCACACAGATAGATAGTCATTCGGCAATACCTCCCCTACTGGAAGGGTTGTTCTTCTCAGCTTATATGAAATGAAAAGGAGAGAAAAGAATGAATTGAAGTGAATTGTATATATATAAAATATACTGCCACAAAATATCTAGCTTGGAATCTACCTCTGAACTATAGAGGTTTGTCATAGGAGAACAAAACATATACGTATATATATCAACATCAAGTATTACAGCATCGTATTTCACGTGTCTGAATATTTACTATTCCGTCCATCATTCTATGGACCCATGCTCTTGCTCAAGCTTATAAACAATCACCTTTGAAACTCCCTCGACATCGAAAATCGAATCTGGGATTTCATTCTAGACGTCATCGTTATTAGAATTCTATGCTTGCATCGCAACCTTCCTCGTATAGTAATACGACTCTCTATTCATAAGAGGGAATAAATATATAATATGTAAATACTCCACTAGGTAGTCTATCAATGATAACTTATATATCAACACGACCCCATTAGGGGTACTCAATCTCAACATCTATTCCAATACAACTCTCACAGTTGTAATCAGCTCATTACTCGCAGAATCATTATTGCTTTACTATGGTCCACCACTGACCTACTGTAGTCATTCATTTTCTATGAAATCTTATTAGCTAACCATACGGAGTCCATACATGTCGTATCGGATTTTTCTAAGGAGGCAACATAATCACCATTCCATGATTCATGAAGAACACTCATGAACTTGGCGTACATATGACATGAAGCAGATAAAATTGCAAAAGAGTTTCAATAAAAGCAACGATAGCCGGTTAACACCATTATTAACCATATTTCTTTGTTAGGAGACATGAAGCTCAAGGTTCATTTATTCCTTTCGTAACATGGTCCTGGATTATCTCAAGATATAACCTTATAAGATAGATAGCCCGCTCACGGCGATTTCATAAATTAAATCTTTACCAAACTACTATCACGGTTGAGTATCGCACAATCATCAGAAGGAATGTCAATCTTTCAAACCATAATACAACCTTCACGGCTTCAACCATCATCACTGTATTCCTCTGGCACGAGCGCCTATAATTATCCTCTTACATTTAAAGTGTCGGCCACCTCTTTGGCCTTTCCTGATAGTAAAGTTTCCTTACAATCAATTTCTTTTAAATGACCTTCAACTAAATTTTCTACCTCATTTCCAATCACTGCTTGTGTGAAAATGCTCTTCATTACGCCTTGGTAAAAAAATATATCATCACTTTTCCATAAGTTATTGCCTCGGTCTTTTAGAGGTTAACATTGTCACGATTGACTCTTGATCATACTTAGGACGTCTCTTATTTTGGGTCCTTCTTAATTTCACCAATCTCGACCCTTATTGGGTCAATCTATACTTTCTTATGGTTCAATATGTGCCCCACCTGGCACTATTATAATTACGTCATATTTCCTTCATCAAAATTTCTATTCTTGAGAACTTTGAATATTACCTTTCTCCTTGTAAAACCTCTAAGGTTATCCTTAAATCCTTCATCAGGCACGCTAATACCAGAATCATTGTCTATATACTTTTGAAAAATTTCTCCACTGATCCTTAAAGGTTGTTGTTACCTTAATCATTTCCAATTCATAATGTCAAAACTCATACTATCCCTATTAAGGGGGAAATGCCAACCTTTATGCATTCCCCTAGGATTCATTTTAAGTTACCGATGTTCTATCCTTAATTCTACCTTTAACAAGGTACATGCATCCTTCCATGGATAAATCAAGTCATATATCCCTGATAAGGGTATCTTATTCAATCATTCCCACCTCAATAGTATATGCCTAATTTTATAATAACATATGTACTCAAAATGAGGTCAATCAATATGGCCTGCAAAAGATAAGAATGGTTATCCGCTTTTCTTGCCTGATTCAGTAATGATAACATGGATGTTCTAGAAGATGTTGGTCGTGTTCAACGTGAACCTTTTAGTTCTAACTACTCATTTACCTCTTTTATTTATCTCAACAGTCATCTCAATGTTGGGATAATTTTCGTACCTGGCGTCTCCCTTTCTGGGTATCATGCCCCCTGTCTTACACTTCACATTCTTGAAGGTCACTTCCTTCATCCAATTTTCCTAATTTCTTACTTTCTTGTCTCCTCAGTCCATCCGTGCTTCCTTATTAATCAACCAATCTATCTCAAATTTTCATCGAATACTGTCAACTTCAAGGAAATTAACTTTACATATCGCTTACGCCTTCAAACCTTGAATTTATCTCATGATCAGTCACCATCGCGCTGATGATGACACACTTCTCTATATTTATTGCAAAGGTTTCTTAGGGTTTCCCATACCTAACTCCCTTATCACTTCTCAACTCTATTTCCTTTATATCCCTTCATACTCCTTCCCTATTCAGTCTTTTATTTTCATTTCCATTACAACCATTACATGAACCAACACAACATAAGCATTGATTTCAAACATCTCGTCATTCTGGATTCGTGTCCCCAGAACGAATCTTAACAACTTTTACAACTTAGATTCATAATTCATCATACTCGTTCGCTTTTGTTCTGGCTCTAAAGCTTTTACACTGCCTCCATAACCTTGGGAAGTACTTTCCCGAAAACATGGGTAAAATTATTGCCATGAGCCCAAGCTCATGGGTGGGGATATCGAATTTTATATTCCCTTAATTGTCTTGGCGCGTACGCGACTACCTTATTGTGCTGTATAAGAAGCACCCTAATTCCTTATGCGAAGCGTCACTATAATTCATAAAATCTCCTTTTCCATCTGGCGATGCCAACATAGGGGTCGTCACCAACCTTTGCTTCAGTTCTTAAAATCTTTTCTCGCATTTCTCTGTCCATTCAAACTTCTCAGTCTTACGAGTTAGCCGCGTTAAAGGGGCTACTATCTTTACAAACTTGAACGAACCTCCAGTAGTGATCGGCCAATCCTACCTCTGGTAGTCGCCCTAACCATGGTCATCAATTCCTCAGTGGTCCTTTATTTATTCTTGTCAGGATCCTCCACGGAATCCTCCTAAGCAACAATCCCTTCTAGGACAACATCCTCAACCGCTACATCCTCAATATGTACATCTTTCGGTCCCGCGTTAGGACGCTCTATCGGATCCACAATCTGATCTCTAATAAGTAATAAAACATCATCGCATTGTTGCTCCTCAACCTTAGGGTTCAGAGTCCCACTACCATATACGATAGCGAACTACACTTCTATCAAGATATTTATAAGGGTTCCCATAAGGGTTTTAACTGTCAGTACTACGTTATGTAGCCCGACTATGAACTTGGCAAGAGTTGTTATTATCTTAGTGAACTTACTATCTTAATGCCACATCATCTCTGAGGTTTATAACGCTTGGCTCTGATACCATTTCTGTAACACCCCCAAATCCGGGGTCGGGGATCCGGGTTGTCACGAGTTCCATTTTCCTTAATAACACTTAACCTTAATAAACAACCGACTACTGCGTACTGTGACCCCACAATATACACACACACACACACACCACAAGTTATAGTCTCAGAGATGAATACCTAAAATAACACAAGTCATTTTATTCCACAAGTATAAGCCGTTGCAACTTAAAAGGGTTTCTGAATAAATTTACATTTCTTTGTCATTATTACAATTCATATAGATACATAAGTCTAGTACATCAGAAGTTGAAAGCCTAGCCTATTGGTAATTTCTACCTCAGCTACAGCGGCATCAATGCTTCCAGAAAACTGCGGAACGTTTCCTAACCGCTTGCGAATTGGAAGCTTGGTCCTGTTCATCTTTTCTATCTGTTGTTGTGTGATGAAAGAAGAAAGCAAGGGTGAGCAACAAGCCCATCGAAATAATATGTATAATAATTAACAATATATGAGCATTCTCATAATACTCATGAAAGACTTGGTCAAGAAGAAATGAACCAAGTTGATATCTTAACGCGACCAAGTCACAAAATATTCAGTATATATATATATATATACATATATACTTTTCACAATCCTTGAAATCCTCTGAAATGTATAATATACATAGAGTTCCAATTTATAACTGTATAAAAATATCGTTGCAAGGTGATCTCATATATCTAACCTTGTCTCAACGTTTTTCTGAAAATCTTCGACATGCACAAGATAATCATTTACTAGATATAAGTTTAAAAGATGAAGTTACAAGATACTCCAATATACTTATATCTTTTCCGAATACTACTTGAACTACCACCGTTCAATTTATAATTAGTTCATCCCATAGATTAAGCTACAAGACAAAACTTGTATAGAATCAATCTTTAAAATATCATCAAAATAAAATGAAGTTACGAGATACTTCATTTGATGCAAACATCATTTTGAAAGCTTGACCCTGCCAACACTCAACAATCGCCCAACCGTAGCCTTTCTATCGAAGTGCTCTGGGTAGTGTTGCAGAAATATCCAATTGGATGATGAACTCATTACGGGAGTTTGCCGCGCCAGGAAGACCACTTACGATGATCAGTCGTAGTAGTGCAACCCCACCATTTTCTACATGTAGAGGAGAACCTGTCGGATTTACTTGTCAACCGAACACTGGACTCCTAAGGAATGGATCGTCTTAGCGGAACTTCCAGGCCATTTGGGCCAATATAATTAGGCTGGGCCGGCGCCACTCGACCACTTATGCCACTCCTAGTTCAGATGAAATCCATGACTCTGAAACGTTAAGCTCGTTCCCCCTTTCCCCAAGTAGAAACTTGTTGATACAGCTCCACCAAGAAGTCGTATCTAGTTGGAAAGGAAAACTCACCGATATTTCCCAGGCGATGCCTGTGAATGGATTAACTTGTTCCAAGAATTTTACTTCCCGAGTGTTGGGTAAGTAATCAAAAACTCTTTTATCAAAATAGAAACCTTGTTGCGAATATAAATCACACCACAGAGCCGGATCCCTCAGGTTTTGAGCGAGCATTTAAATCCCCTTCGAAAGGAGGATCTTAAATAAGAAAATGAGTTTTGGGATCCGCCCTAACTTTTAAAATCATTTTGAAGACTCGAAAACATTTTTAAGAAAATTTGGAGTAATGCTAATTTAATAAAATAAATCAGTCCCAATATATTAGAAAATATATGAATATTATTATTTAAATAATATTCCCATAAAGAATAATCTTTATAAAAATAATTGAAGTAGAAGTTTTAAAACTTATACTTGAAATGAATAATAAATAACCAAAGATATACTTATACGAAAGTATGATCTTTATTTGAATAATCGAAGATAAGTTTGATTATCAAAACATTATTCTTTAATAAAATAAAGAATATTATTTAGTAAATAAGCGGAGTCATAAGTCCTCGAATGAATATTCAAAAATAATATTCATTAAATAAAATAAACGGAGTCATATGTCCTCGAATGAATATTCAAAATAATATTCATGAATAAACGGAGTCATAAGCCCTTGAATGAATATTCAAAATAATATTCATTAATAAAAATAAAGTTATCGAATAAACCTTATTCGATTCATAGTTTTGAAAACTATATATATATATACATAAATATATATAGTATACTCGGGAACATCGACTCCCGGTTTTAGAAAATGTTCACCTTTGGGTCCCCTATACTAAGGGTATACGCAATTACTGCTTATCTCTAGCATAGGTATTATGCAACTAATAAGCATTTGAATCAACAGATATATATCAAGATTACGAAACAGGCATGCATATATATCATATCACATGCTCCAATATATCGCAAGATTTGCTAATTAACCATCATGCATCTATCACAAGATAATACATATACATATGTATACATCACAACAACAGTATAACGGGTAGAAAACTTGCCTGAGAGCTCCGGGGTAGACTTAAGCTTAGAGTGGGTCCGGTAACCTATGAACAACAACATAAGCCGGAATTAAACCACGGTCGCTTAAGAAACTAGACTTTAACCAATTGAACCCTAACGTTTACTTATGGTCATTTCTACGCTTAACAAATCACATAAGTTGTTCGAGTACCCTCGTCTCCACTATTTTTAATAAATTAAACATTAAGGGTTTTAAGGAGATTCTTCCGCGAGTACCCTACCAACTACCTAATCCACTTAAACAAGGTCTCAAAGTTATGTGAGGGGTAAGGGTTTGTTCGCGAAATGCCGTTAATTAAAATGGTCGTTTCTCCCAAACCGTACATTGGATCTAAGCTAACCACATACCAAAACGAAGCTTACGACATAATCTAGCTAAATATGGCAAAGTTACAGATTTGTCAGTGAGCAATCTGTCCCGAACACTAAGTACAAACAGTTAAATGAAAATGGGCATTACGACGGCTATGTTTACGAGTTTTCCCAATTTTTAACTACACTAATCCTTACCAATTCACTAAAAACCACCAACCATCATCAATACATCAAACAAAACTTAGATCAAGGCAAAATCAGTCCATACCCCATGGTTTTCCAACTCATTCAACCACAAACATGATCTACTAACCATAACTTAAGATTCATTAACTATAAACCAAGATTCAGATTCAAAATCACTACAAATCCAATCAAACTTCTAATAAACAAGGATCATGCTTCTCATATACTAAATCAAGCATAAAAACTCCTAAATACTCAAAAATAAAGCTATGGTATGAGGGTTTACCTTCCTTGGAGTGTAATAAGTTGCTAGGGAGCCTTAGGGAGCCTTGATCTAACCTTCTAATACCTTGATCTTGCAAAAGAATTCAAGAACACAAAGTTAAAGTTTTGAAATCAATATTCACTCAAAAAATTAGAGAATTGATTAGCCATGAAATCCTTGAAATCAAGAGCTTAGATTCATGGTATAACTAAGTTTATAATTATGGAATCCAACCAAACCAACCTAGGAATTTATGCTTGCTTGAATGATGAACTTTGGAAAATTCTCCTTGATTTTTTTGAAGAAAAACCGTGAGCAAGAGAAGAAGAATGAAGGAGAATGCTTCTTTGATTTGTCTTGGTTATTTGTGTGGTGTTTAGCTTGGTTACTTGTTAACTTTAGTATTAATCACGGTTCAAATGCTTGGCCACAAATCAATCTTGCACAAATATCTACTAAACATGCTTACATCACCTTCCTTATGTCATCAACTTGCCACATATCAATTCCCTATGGCTTGATGACCTTATCTTGTGCTAATTCCTTGATTAGTGCTTAATTGTTTGGCTAATGGTCGCTTATCTGTTTTACGGTTCGCTTAACTCTCGTTGTTTAAAGGATCATAACCGGGATCTTATTACTTGGGCTTCCCTAAGCCTTTCTTAATATTTTATATTCCTTAAATGTCCATTTCTTATAATCCTTGAATTGAAATCTTTTTCATCATGTTACCTTATACTTAATCCTGTCGGTATCTGGTGGATTTTCGGGAAAAATCAAAGTGTCTGAATTCAAATTCTGACGATCTTTACATACCCTCATATACATTATAGAGTGCTAATATGATCTCAGAATATCCATTGAAGAACCCCTACATATGGTGGTCTGACAATTTTACTCAATCAACAAAATCAGCAAAAGTTACTATTCATCAGGGTTTCAAAAATTCCAAAAATTAGGGTTATTACAGATAATGAGCATCCGTCGGGATGTAAATTTTGAGTTAGCCAAAATTTCATCTAAATCAGAAAAACTCGATTAAGTTTCTGGCTGCATTATAACTTGCAAAAATATCTGAAATGATTTAAGAGTAATTAAGCATACCTAACTCACTTACCAACCTAGAAAAGGTGGATTCATCAAGTGGCTTGGTAAAGATATGTGCAAGCTGCTTTTCACTTGGAACAAAATGAAGTTCCTTAGTGTTATTCATCACATGTTCCCTATTGAAGTGCTACTTGATGTCTATGTGCTTTGTTCTTGAATATTGTAATGGATTTTCAGTGATGGCAATTGCACTTGTGTTATCACAGAAAATAGAAATTCTGTCCACTTATAGACCATAGTCCAACAATTGGTTTTTCATCCATAAAATCTATGCACAGCAACTACCAGCAGCAATACATTCAGCTTCAGCTGTAGAAGTAGAAACTAAATTTCACTTTTTACTGAACCAGGACACAAGCTTGTTTCCTAAAAATTGACAGGTTCATGTTGTACTTTTTCTATCAATTTTACAACCTGCATAATCTGCATCTGAATAACCAGTTAGATCAAAACCAGAATCTCTAGGGTACCAAATGCCAAGTTTTGGTGTTCCCTTGAGATATCTGAAAATTCTCTTAGTAACTACTAAATGAGATTCTCGAGGATCAGCCTGAAATCTAGCACAAAGACAGGTAGCAAACATTATATCTGGCCTACTAGCTGTTAAGTACAGAAGTGAGCCAACCATGCCCCTATAGCTTGAAATATCCACAGACTTTTCAATAGTGTTTAATTCAAGTTTAGTTGCAGTGGCTATGGGAGTTTTTGCAGATGTGCAATCCATTAGATCAAACTTCTTTAAAAGTCAAAAATATATTTGGTTTGACTAATGAATATTCCATCACTAACTTGCTTAACTTGTAAACCAAGAAAGTAAGTTAGTTCTCCCATTATTCTCATTTCATATTTACTTTGCATCAATTTGGCAAACTTTTTGCAAAGTTTTTCATCTATAGAGCCAAATATAATATCATCTACAGAAATTTGAACAAGTATACTAGAATAATTTAAATTTTTAAAGAATAAAGTTTTATCAACAATACCTCTTGTGAAGTGATTTCCCAAAAGAAACTTTAATAAAGTGTCATACCAGTCTCTAGGTGCTTGCTTCAATCCATAAAGTGCTTTCAGAAGATAGTAGACATATTCTGGAAAATTTGGATCTTCAAAACCAGGAGGCTGACTGACATAGACTTCCTTCTCCAAATCTCCATTTAGAAAGGCACTTTTGACATCCATTTGATAGACTTTGAAATTGGCATGGGCTGCATAGACTAACAAAATTCTGATGGCTTCAAGTCTTTCAACAGGAGCAAAAGTTTCATCAAAATCTATCCCTTCTTGTTGACAATAGCCCTTAGCAACCAATCTAGCTTTGTTCCTGACAACTATGCCATTTTCATCCATCTTATTTCTGAATACCCACTTGCTGTCAATTGGATTCTCACCTTTAGGCTTGGGTACCAGTTTCCATACCTTGTTCCTTTCAAATTAGTTTAGATCCTCTTGCATAGCTAAAATCCAATCAGGATCCAACAAAGCTTCTTCTACCTTCTTCGGTTCTTCCTTAGAAAGGAAGCTGCTATATAGACACTCTTTTGAAGTTGCTTTCCTTGTTTGAACTCTAGAAGATGCATCACCAATAATTAGCTCAAAAGGGTGATCTTTAGTCCATTTTCTCTATTGAGGTAGATTAGCTCTAGATAAAGTGGCCTCATTATTGTCTTGATGTGTGACTGAGTTTTGATTATGAGAAACTCCCCCTGAGTTTGTGAATCTTTGATTTGAAGAAGGGGTTCTATCTGTAGGTGATCTGTTTTGACTCTCAACTTCTCTCATTGTTCCGACGAATGATGCACTTTGTATCTCGATGGATGAAGTTGATTGTCTACCGATGGATGAAGCATTTTGTAACTCGACAGATGTTGAATTATGTACTTCATTAGTTGCATATTTTTCTTTATTATCCTTGGCCACTGTTTCTTGATCACTCTCATAATCACTGTCATCACTAACCATCTCAACATTATCAAATTTGAGGCTTTCATGGAAATCTCCATCTTGCAGTCCTTTAATTTCTTTATCATAAAACAGAACATGTACTGATTCCATAACAATGTTGGTTCTTAGATTGTAGACTCTATATGCTTTTCCAACATCATATCCAACAAAAATTCCTTCATCTGCTTTGGCATCAAACTTCCCATGTTGATCAGTTTGATTTCTTAAGATGTAATATTTGCAGCCAAAGACATGAAGAAAATTTAGAGTTGGCTTCCTATTATTGAACAACTGATAAGGAGTCATGCATTTGGCTTGATTAACCAAAAATATATTCTGAGTGTAGCATACAGTATTCACAGCTTCAGCCCAAAAATATGTTGGTAACTTTGATTCTTCAAGCATTGTTCTTGCAGCTTCAAATAGAGATATGTTTTTCCTTTCCACTACTCCATTTTGTTGAGGAGTTCTAGCTGCAGAAAACTCATGCATAATTCCATTTTCTTCACAAAATGATCTCATCACAGAGTTCTTAAACTCAGTTCCATTGTCACTCCTGATTCTTCTCACTTTGAAGTCATGATGATTGTTGACTTGCCTTATGTGATTGATGATGATTTCACTAGCTTCATCTTTGGATTTCAGAAAATATGTCCAAGAGAACTTTGAGAAATCATTTACAATTACTAGGCAAAATCTTTTCCTTGAGATAGACAACACATTGACTGGTCCAAACAAATCCATGTGCAACAGTTGCAAAGGTTCCTCAAATGTTGAATCAAGTTTCTTTCTGAATGATGCTTTGATCTGCTTTCTTTTCTGGCAGGCATCACACAATCCATCCTTAGTAAACTCCACTTGATGTATACCTCTAACCAATTCTTTCTTGACAAGCTCATTCATGGTCTTGAAGTTTAGATGGGACAACTTCTTATGTCATAGCCAACTTTCATCTTGACTTGCTTTACTGAGAAGACAGGTGACTGATTCTGCATTTGATGAGTTGAAGTCATCTAGGTACACATTTCCTTTTCTCACTCCAGTAAGAACCACTTTGTTGCTCTTTTTGTTTATCACAACACAGGCTTTTGAATTGAAGGTAACTGAGATGCCCTTATCACAAAGCCGACTGATACTCAACAAATTATGCTTGGGATCATCCACTAGGGAAACCTCTTCAATGATGACATTGTCCTTTGAAATTAAGCCATATCCCACAGTATAACCCTTGCTGTCATCTCCAAAAGTAATACTTGGGCCAGCTCTTTCCTTGAACTCAGTGAGCAGGGTAGAATCTCCAGTCATGCTCCTTGAGCAACCACTATCCAGATACCAGAGATTCTTTATGTTTCCCTGCACATATTAAAATCAAATCAAGTTGATTTTGGTACCCAAGATTCCTTGGGTCCTGCCTTGTTAGCTTTCTTATTTGGTTTCTTAGGTTTGATTTCATTTGACTTGAGAATTTCAGATTCATCTTTAGTCATTTGAGTTAAACCTTTGAAACCAGACATTAAAACATAATTATCATGTACATTTTGGTTTACATGAAAAGGTATGCTATTTGCAAACATGTATTCCAGTAATGCATGCTAAATGGCATTTGAGGCATACTGAATGCAACATAATAAGGATTAGGTGCAAATGGCATATTAGCAAATTGTGCATTCATATTCTGAGTAGACATAGCATTCATAGGCATGGTAGGCATGGCAGTCATGTTGGGAAAAGAAGAGGGTGCATACATGGGTGTAGGCATGGTAGGCTTGCAATTAACAGACAAATGATTAATACTACCACACTTAACACAGATTTTTCTTGGTGCATATTTATCAGGTATGTAGTTCTTATATTTTTTAATTCCTACTTTCCCATTTCTTTTGTTTTTCTTTTTAGCTTCTGTTTTAACCTCAATCTTTTCTAATCTGTCATTCAATTGCTTGATAGACAGATGCCCAATATTAACTTTCTTTTCTTTTCTAACTTGACTCGATTTTCCCGGAATAAAGTTTTTAGAAACTGATCCATATTTCTCATTTAACTTAGCTAGTTTAGCTTTGCTAACTGGTTTACTCACAACCGACGGATGTGACTCCTTGTCTCTCGACGGATAATCCTTTTGATTATCTAACGGATGATTTTCATCATCCGTCGATTCCATATTTGTCAACAATCCTTTAACCAAATTGGACTCAAGCTTCTCTTTACTCTTCTTCCAGGCTGCATCACAAAAGGACTCAATACCTTGAACTTTAGTGATTTGAGCATGAACATCTCTAGATGATTTCCATGCCTCAATCACTTCCTGTTCTTGTTCAAGCTGCTTCTTTAAAATTTCTTCTTTCTTCAAGGACTCAGTTAATTCATCCATAACAATCTAGCACTCAATTCTCAATTTTTCAGATTCAATAAACTGAGACTCTAGCACATTATTCCTCTTACTTAAAAATATATTGTTTTCTTTAATTTTAGCATTTCCCTTAGTGAGGGACTTAAGTGTAACACGTAGGTGATAAAATTCTGTAGACATGTCATTTATTGCATTATTACACTCAGCTTTAGATAAATGTGCTAGGTTAGTGGTGATTACCCGATTGCTTGAAGAACTGGTCTATGTTTCATCTGATTCTGCCATCAGGGCTCAGGTTGACATAGCTTGTATCTTCATCTTCATCCATTCCATCTGCAGCCCAATCATTCTCCTGTGTGATGAAAGCCCTTTCCTTTTGCTTGAACAACTCAAAGTATTTCTATTTATAATCAACAGGCTCAGACTTCTTTTTGCTGGAATCAGACTTTCTACATTCATTGGCAAAATTACCCACCAAGCCACATTTGAAACACTTGAATTTTGATTTATCAACCATGTTTCTGTTTGGCTTGGCTGCTCCAAAATTCTTCTTGAATTTAAGCTTGGCAAATCTCCTGGATAAAAATGCTAGATGTCCATCAATATCATCCATGTCATCTTGGCTCAACTAATCTTCATTCTCAGCTACCAGCCCTTTACCCTTGCTTTCACAAACTTTTGATGTAGACTCAACAGCTTCAACCTTCATCTGTTTCTCCTTTTCCAACTCAGTAATCAGTGCTATGGATCCTCCTTTCTTCCTTCCCTTTTCCATCCTTTCATCTTGCTCTATTTCAAGCTCATAAGTTTTCAGGATGCCATACAGTCTCTCCAAGGTGAACTCCTTGTAATCCTGTGAATTTCTCAATGAGATCGTCATTAGGTTCCACTCTTTTGGGAGAGATCTAAGGAACTTGAGGTTAGATTCTTTTGTTTGATAGACTCTTCCATGTAGCTTCAGAGCATTTAGTAGCTTTTGAAATCTACTAAATATATCAGTGAGTGACTCACTTTCTTCATAGTGGAAATGCTCATATTGCTGAATCAGGAGCTGCATCTTGTTCTCCCTTACTTGCTTAATACCATCACAAATAATCTGTATTGTGTCCCAAACCTCTTTGGCTGTTTTACAGTTAATGATGTTGTCAAACATATCACCATGAACACCATTGAACAAAATGTTCATGACCTTCTTATCCTTCCTGAATTGCTCAATATCGGGATCCGACCATTCATGCCTAGGTTTCAGAACAGATGGTTCATTTCCAGTTGCAGCTCGCATTGGTACATGAGGACCTCTCTCTATGCAGTCCATATAGGCCTCATCTTGGGAAAGAAGTTGTAGGTGCATCTTCACCTTCCAGTGGTGATAGTTGTCTTTGTCCAGAAATGGAATTTTAACTCCAACATCCTTTTTGTTCATCTTGTTATTTGTTGTGATCTTTAAACTCTTTGTATTTCAAGAGCTTGCTCTGATACCAATTGTTATTTCCTAACAATACAACAAGAATTACAAAAGGGGGGGGGGTTGAATATAATTCTTACTACTTTTCTTGATTTTAAAATTGTTCTAACTTAATATATATAACAATGTTTGATTTGCTAAAGTGCGGAATATAATGATAATTGAAATCAAAACCCTAAATAATAAACTACAAGGATTTAAAACTTTCTGGTGGATTTGAATGTATCCACCAGAGACATATATATATATATATATATATATATATATATATATATATATATATCAGAATGAGAACTCTGTGAAGCTTTGAATAGCTCATAGCTGCTTTACAAGTTGAACAAACAAACTACAGAGAAATTCTTGCAGAATACAACTTGATATGTTTCTCTGAAAAATAAACTTGCTTAGTTGTTAAATATTCTACTTGCTACTCTTGGTTTATATATCACCAAGTTACATGATAGTAAGACAAGATAATAAAACAAAATATATCTAGCCTAACTCCATGCTGCTTCACTTCTCTATTACAGCATCTTTGAATATCTTCACATTTGCATGGAAATGGTAATACTTCTTTGTTCTCAAAATCTTGCTTAACAAACTGCCACATTCCTTTTGCAAACACCTAACGCATGTGACTGTGTTGTCACTATCAACAACTTTTTTGAATTTGATCATCCGTCGGGACTATGTTGGTCATCCGTCGGTAACTTTGTTGATCATCCGTCGGGAGTCTTGTAGATCATCCGTCGGGAGTCTATCTGCCAATTAACTCTATTTCACTTACACAAAATTACAAGACATCTCATATTTATAATTAGTCAACCTATTCTGCATATCAATCTAGTAGTCAACATGACTTAGAGAACCCTACACAATCTACCAGACTAAAACATGTTGTTTACAGAAATGAGCTACAATACTTATTTGTTACATAAGCTACACTCTCGATGGATTTCAAATTGTCATCCGTCGGGACTATAAAGTTCATCCGTCGAGAGCTACAAATTCCACTAAGTTAAATCTACTTGTTTGACTTATCATCAAGTTCACAACATATTCCTAACAATATTTGTCAAGTAACTATTAGGGGTTTTGCTACAACAAAACAAGAAGCTTGACAAACAAGGATGAGTAGGGATTCAGTTGAAGAGTTGAGACAAATGTGGAATGTTTTCTTAGGGAAGCAGCCAGTCAAAACTTATAGTGCATCGGGAAAGAGTTGGGTTGGAACAGATGACGAGAAGGAAGATCATGAATATCTTGCTTTCATAGCAATCTCTGAAGATGGTCCAATTCACATATCTCAGGTTTCAATTTCTTAAACCACTGCAATATATTTCTCTTGATATTCAATACATTTTAAGATCTTAGTGTTTAAATGTTTAACACTCGCACAAACGTGATAGCATCACACATAGATAATGTTGAACTAGTTCACTAGATTATTTTTATGGTAACTAATGTTACAACCGGTATTTTCGTGTAATATTATTTGTGGATTTGGTATAATATTAAAGCTGAATGAAATATATTCAATGATTGTACGTTTGTGTGAAAATTTCTGCATTATAAATTTGCTTTATGTAGTACATGATTTTTCAAAGCAAGAGTTTATTTAATTTCTTTATTTTTGATTTATAAGGAATATTCTAAGCCTTGGAAAATTTTTCTTTTAAAAGGTATTTTGTTCACAAATTTTGAAAATGATTTTATAAAGTCTCTAAAAATCCAAGTTATTTTATGGTATAAATTTTATAATTTTTGAACTTGTATTTTATTTTATAAAAATAAATCATTATAAATTTTAGTTGTCATATTTAGCAAATTACAAGAAAGCCCTTGCATGCAAACCACCCTCTCATTCTTTTCAAGGACAAAGAGGACAATTCCAACCCCACTAACTCTTATTTCTCTAGCCAATTTCCTTCTTTACCCTTGCATGCAAAATGCACCAAGTATAAGTGGAGGGATAGACTTGTCAATTCTCCTTTCCACTCAAATTTTGTCAAATCAAATACCATAAAAACAAGCAAATGTCATGATCATTCTCATACACCACCCACACCTCACTCTCTCCTCCCTCCCTTCTCCCTCCTCTCGGCTCTCCCCTCTCACTCTCGGCTAAAAGCCGAAACCCCCTCCCCATTTTTTTTCTTCAATCCCCAACCAAGCATCCACTCTTTACAAAAGTAAATGTTACTTCCCATACCATGATCACTCATATTTCAAAGAGTTTTGAGTAGAAAGTTTAAGTTTAACGGTTGCATGTAAAGGTTTTAGTGAAACTCAAAATACAATCTTGATTCTTATGGATTTAAGGTTGTTTTTGAGAGGACTACAAGGAATGGATAAGTGCCAAGTCTTGAGAAGGAAACTCTTGATGATTAAATGGCCATTCCCTTCCAATTCATTCGGCCATGACCATATGGGAGCCGAATGAATGGTCCTTGAGATCATTCTTGTTATTTTGATCAATTTTTGCATATTTATGTGATAATGACTTGAATTTTGTGGTGAAAATTTGATAAAACTCCTTGCATGCTAAGTGATCATCTAGGTATATCTTATGCTAGTCTTGCATGTCAATTTTATGATAGAACATATGTAGAAAATGTGTTGTTTTGGTTTGAAAAACCCGAAGGCATGCATGCATGTGGATTTCTCTTAGAATATTGCAAGATTTTGATCATTTGGAAAGATTTTGTTAGAGAGCCTTAATTTCAGTAGGAATAATGTGTTAATATTGATTCATGCTTCTTGTTGCATGGTAATAATTCGTGGTTATCTTTTATAAAAATATATATCTTGTTGTTTTAAAAGCATGAAGATTTGTGATTTGTGAAGTGTAGTCTCTTTTGTTTTGCCATAATTGTACGTTAGGTAAGGATGATCTCACCAAGGTTATTTTGAGAATAAGGGAGTTAGTTCAGTAGAATACCATGTATAAGTCTTGGTTTAAGTATTGAGTTGTTGTTAGTTGAGTTTGTCAAGTCAAAATCTTGGAAAATGAGAGTTATAGTTTCGGCAGAAAAATGAGTTTAGCACCCTGAGGTTTAGAGTAAGTTTTGACCATGTCATTGATGTGCACTTTGAGGCCCAAGCTACCAGAAGTTAGTATTGAGAGTATATAAAAGGATTAAGGAGTTGGTTGGAGGTTTGCATGTCATTTGGTTAGGTGCACAAGTAGAATAACAAAATCTGTCCAGCATGGGACAGTTTTGTTGCAACTTAGAAATAGGGAGATTTGACTATGTCATGGGTAGGCCCTCATTAGGCCTTATTGGGCCTTAGTTAGAGGGAGTGTCAGAGAAGTTTTTCCAGCCATAGTTCATAGGATATGAGTTAGAACCATGTGTCACAAGTTAATTCAAGTCAGGGCGTTTTCTGCCCAGAAAAATAGGGGAACCTTGGACTTTTAGCTTAGGCCCAAGAAGGCCCAAGCCAGGCCCTTGAGTCAAATCAAGCTTGTGAGATGCCCTTAGGTCAGGAGAGTCTTGTGTAAAAGTTTTGAAGGAAAACTTGTAGTTTAAGAGTGCCTAATGCACTCAAGAAACTATAGTTGTCATTCTGAAATTTGCACCAGTAAGCGCTTTCACTTATCACATAGTTTTAGAACACTTAGAAGTGAGTATTAGGTCGACCACCATAGTTGTAAAATAGTATAAGGTCAGTAGAGCAAAAGGCATAAGTGAGGGTCAATAGGTTATGGATAGTTTAGGAAAGGCACATCGAGTTAAGAAGCCAAAAAATTTGAAGACTTTGTCTAGTTTAGCGACCAAGTGACTTAAGTGGTGAGTCGAGATCATCCAAGCCTAGTGTTGCATTATGGTATATATGGTGTTATTTGGTGTTAATATATGATATGTGAATATGTGGCTATGTGTGTACTTTTGTAATTTAAAAGTGAATATAAAATTAGGTGCGTATAGGCCTAAGTGCCATCCGTGTTTAATTTCGAGTTGTAAATAGGTTAAGATGGTAAGAATATATTATAATGAGGATTATTATTATTTATGTAGGATCTCGAGACGAGGGAAAACTTGCCATAAAGGTCGAGTAAAGCTCTAGTTGCTCCTACCAGTCAGACCAGACCAGCCTTTCTCAAGGCAAGTGATTCAACTTGACCTTCGTACTTACTGTAAACAGTTCATATATATCGATACAATTATCCTGAGTCATTTTGATCAAGCATATCTTTTGTTTATCTTTGAGTTATATAGAGATGCCATGAACCCTCGAGTAAGTATTGCAAGTAGTTCAAAAGTCTTTCATGATAGTTTAATGCCATGATAAAATGAAGAGTTGATATATTACTTGATTGATCCTCTTGATTAACATGTTGATGATTCCTAAGTATTGATATCTCATCCTGATATTTGAATCCCTATAGAACCTTACCTTGGACCCTGCAAGTCAGAAACTTATCAACGTGAACCCTCATTGATTGATACCCCTCTTTCTTATCCTAAAGTTTGACAACTCTGATACATCCTGAGCTAAAGAATCATTTCTTCATACCCTAACACCCATGATATTCATGAAGCTTATCTTCTTAATGATCCAACACCTGTACCTTGACGAGAAACCATTGCTTTAAGCCCAGTTTGGCATTACCCCTTTATGTTATCCATTAGTCTCACTAAATTCTCCTGTCCAAATTCTGACATATAAAAACCTTTTGGTTAACCTAATAGAGTAAAATTTTGTAAATCATGGCCCTGAGGTTTAGTACCATATTTCCCATGATTCAAGTTGATCTATAATAAAATTGTTTACTGTTAAAAGAGATTTTGTTATAATTCAGCATCAGTTTTTGAAATAAATAAAATGTGGGTTTTTAGTCCCAAAGGGGGATAAATGTTTTTCTTTGAATAGTGGATCTGGACTGAGACGCGAGTCCTTTCCACACTTATATTAGGCTTAAAAGTTGCCTAGGGATTCCCGTTAATGTTTTAGAACCCAGCGAGGTTCGGGATTACTTCGCGGCTGATCACCGGCTGTAATCCGTAGCGTCATAAAATGATTTTGATTAAGACATGATTTTAAAATTGTTTTGATACAAGTAAAATGATGCCATCTCACATAGTTTTATCTCTCATTATCATTGGTTATGTCTTTCCATTGTCATTCTTAAAGGTATATCTCGATTTATGTTTTGTGTCGTACTGTTAGCACTTGTTGAGCATTTGGCTCACTCCTTGCTTTACCCTGATATTACAGCTAGCAGCTATGGTTAGATTCAAGAAGACTGCCCGTAAGACCTGTGATGCTGATGCTTATGTTCGAGCTCAGGTAGAATAAGTAATAATAGTTTGTGTGAGGACTAGGTATTTATATTCAGATGTGATAGTTGGTAGTGTCGGGCTGTTCCAAACCCTAAACTGTAAGATCTTGGAGTTGGTTGTGTATTCTTCTTTTAAAATATTGTAATAGTTATATTTAATTTGTTGTTTAAGTTGGGGGTGTGACAGGTTTTGGTATCAGAGCTACGGTTTAGAGTCCCTGGACAACCCAAATAGGTTATAGGATATGTGTGTAGGTTATAGATAATATGCGAGAGAGTAGGTTAAGTAAATTATTATTAATACTCCTCTTATTGGTTGTCAGCAAAGGGCGCATTCCTCATCATCCTCTGGGTCGGATGACACTATTGCTTTCTCCGTATATGCTGAGTTAAGCCGCGAGTTCGACATGCTTCAGGGCAAGTACGACCGACTGATAGACCGACTGAAGAACGTGTATCTGGACAGCCGAAACTATGAAGGGAAGCCCAAGGAGCAGATGACTGCGAGACTTGAGACCTTGGTTCAGTACGTCAACACTAAGCTTGAGGAGATGCCAGCGCACCGGGACCGTACCAGCCAGTATGTCATTCAGATGGTGGCGGATGAGCTCCAGAGCATTGTGAAGACGCTTCGAGAGGAAAAGACTACCAAGCCCCGTTTAGATGGAGCGGAGCCTTAGTTCTTTCTATTTACCTTTCATGTTGTTGTACTATCAGACTCTATGGAATCCCCAGTTATTTCCGTTGTTTCCTTTAAATAAGCCTGTTATTCCTAGAATCAGACTTTGTCCCAATCCTATGTATTGTGACCTTTAAAATTTCAATAATTATGTTCTATTGTCCCATTTTCTCTCAACTGTTATTTTACGTTTGCATCATCATATCTGCTTAATTTGGAAACTTGACCCCATATGTAAATAAGAATGCCATACGATATCCTCGAATCATTTTATCATTCATATCTATTTTGACATAACTCTTATTTCAGGATTATGCCTCCCAAAAAGAAGAATCCAACAACCACATCCACCACAGACCCAAACATTCTTCGATTACTGGAAACCTTGCAACAACAAACCAATGCTATAGCTCAACAACAACTAACCCTTCAACAACGAATTGAAAACCAAGATAACCGTGAGCCACACCAACCACCTGAACCACCAGTACCACCTAGACAAATTGTCACTTTCAAGGCTTTTCAGAATGTGAATCCACCTGCATTTTATGATACCACTGATCCAGTGATAGCTAACACATGGATCAAGGAGATGGAAAGGGCTTTTGAGTTGGTACAGTTAGGAGACGATCAGAAAACGCCGTATGCTACTTACTTCTTGAAGGGAGAAGTCATCTATTGGTGGGAATCAGTAAAAGCTATAGAAGTCACTCAGCAGATTTCTTGGGAGATATTTAAGAAGTTATTTCTGGACAAGTATTACCCTAAGTACATGCAGAATCAGATGGAGCTAAAATTTCTTGAGTTGAAGCAAGGGAACATGACTGTATTGGAGTATGAGAAAAAGTTCACTGAGTTGTCAAGGTTTGTGACAAAGTATACCAGCACTGAGGAGGAAAAAGCAAAGAAATTTCAGCAAGGATTGGAGCCTTGGATCAGAGATAGGGTGGCTATGTTTGAGCTTGAAACTTATGCGGGAGTAGTACAGAAAGCTGCTCTGATTGAGAATAATGGAATACAGTCAAGGAAAGAGAGGGATAACAAGAAAAGGAAGGTTCCATTTTATGGAGAAAAGTCTGAAGCAGGCAGTTCACAAGATCCGAGTGTAAAGAGGATTGGTTTCCAGAAGGGCGGAAATTTTCAAAAGAAAGGAAATTTCGGTAAAAGGCAAGAATCTAAAGGGAACAATCAGGCAAGCTAAGGGCAAGTTGGAGAAAACAGGTTCCAGAGGCCAGAATGTAAGCACTGCGGAAGAAGGCACCCCGGAGTGTGTAATAAGCTGAGCATGACATGCTATAGGTGCAATCAGAAGGGACATTTGGCGAATGAGTGCAAGATGCTGAAGCCAGGAGTTACGTGCTACAAGTGTGGAAAGACTGGACACATAGCTAGGGAGTGCAAGGCAACCGGACCAGTCAAAGCTTTAATGAACGTGGCAAGTACCAGTGCAAGCGTGCCAGCTGAGGTATTGGCATTACCTCCACCACCCGCACCAACCCCGCAAGCAACAGCAAGCACATTTGATCTGAAGATGAAGGATGCTGTACAGAATTCGAAGGTGATAGCAGGTACACTTTTACTCAACAATGTCAAAGCTAAAGTATTGATTGATTCGGGAGCAACAAGATCTTTCATATCAGAATCTTTTGTTGATAAGCTTCAATGTGAGAAAATGATTTTGAGTGAGGTAGTAAATGTGGTAATTGCGAACCAAGAGAAGATTCCTGTGAATCAATTTTGTCCAAAGTGTGAGATTGATATTTCGGGGTATAAGTTTTCAGCTGACTTGATACTCTTCAAGTTGGGAGAGTTTGATATAATATTAGGAATGGATTGGTTAGGAGAGAATAGCGCTCAGATTAATTGTAAGACCAAGATAGTGTATTTAAAGACAAAGAGTGGAGAGAAGGTAGTATTTAAGGGGCAGAGGCAAGAGCAACTATTTCTTACAATTGTTCAGGCTAAGAAGCTACTTAGAAAAGGTTGTGAGTCATTTCTAGCTTATGTAGTGGATTCGGAAAAAGGCAGCCCCAGCATGGAAGATATCCCTGTAGTTAACGAGTTCCCGGATGTGTTTCCCGACGAACTACCAGGCTTACCACCGGATCGACAAATCGAGTTCGAGATCAACCTTGCTCCAGGCACAGAACCAGTTTCAAAGGCCCCGTATAGGATGGCACCAGCAGAAATGAAAGAGTTGGCGAGCCAGCTACAAGAATTATTGGATAAAGGAGTAATACGACCAAGTACGTCGCCATGGGGAGCACCTGTTCTGTTTGTAAAGAAGAAAGATGGGAGTATGCGTCTATGCATAGATTATCGGGAGTTGAATAAGGTAACGATCAAGAACCGCTACCTGCTACCAAGGATAGATGACCTTTTTGATCAGTTGAAGGGAGCAAAATGCTTTTCAAAGATTGACTTGAGATCGGGATACCATCAATTAAAGATCAAAGAAGAAGATGTTTCCAAGACCGCATTCAGGACCAGATATGGGCATTATAAATTCCTAGTAATGCCGTTTGGATTGACCAACGCTCCGGCCGCATTTATGGATCTGATGAATCGAGTATATAAGAAGTATTTGGACAAATTTTTCGTGGTATTTATTGATGACATCCTTATTTATTCTAAGTCAGAAGAAGAACATAAGCAGCACCTCTGGATAGTATTAGAGATACTTCGTCAAGAGAAGTTGTATGCCAAGTTTACCAAATGTGAGTTTTGGTTAAAGGAAGTTCAATTTTTGGGGCATGTCATTGGAAATGAGGGAGTTAAAGTGGATCCGACAAAGATTGAGGCAGTTATGAGTTGGGAGAGGCCAAAGACTCCTACGGAAGTGCGAAGTTTTCTAGGATTGGCCGGATACTATAGAAGATTCGTCAAGGATTTCTCAAAAATTGCCACGCCATTGACCAAGTTAACCAGAAAAAAATCAAAAGTTTGAATGGAATGCAGAATATGAGGATAGCTTTCAAGAGTTAAAGCAAAAGTTGGTAACAGCTCCGGTGTTGGTACTTCCAGATGATCAAGGGAACTTTGTAATATTCAGCGACGCTTCACATAAGGGTTTGGGTTGTGTATTGATGCAACACAGTAAAGTGATCGCATATGCGTCAAGACAGTTGAAACCGCATGAGTTAAAGTACCCGACGCATGACTTGGAACTAGCCGCCATAGTGTTCGCACTTAAGATTTGGAGACATTACCTCTACGGAGAGAAGTGTGAAATCTACATGGATCACAAGAGTTTAAAGTACATTTTTACTCAGAAAGAGCTTAATATGAGGCAGAGGAGATGGCTGGAATTGATCAAGGACTATGACTGTTCGATAAATTACCATCCTGGAAAGACGAATGTAGTGGTCGATGCTCTGAGTAGGAAGGAGAGACTGAATATGATGATAACATCAAAAGAGTTATCTGAAGAAATCAAAAGATTGGAATTGGAACTTTGTGCTTATGGAAAAGTCGAGGAAGTTTGTCGTGCAATGACCTTTCAGCCAACACTAGTGGAAAAGATAAAGAAGTGTCAAGAAGAAGTAATGGAGAAAGAGAAGAATCATTTATCTGGAGAGGAGATTAATACTCAAAGGGATGAGCAAGGGATACTAAGGTTTTCATCCAGAATATGGATTCCTCATGTACTTTAATTAAAGAATGAGATCCTCCATGAAGCCCACAATTCGAAATTTTCAATCCACCCGGGAAGCACCAAGATGTATCAAGACTTAAAGAAGAACTTTTGGTGGCCAAATATGAAGCGAGACGTGGCAAAATGGGTTGTGAAGTGTTATACTTGTCAGAAAGTGAAAGCAGAACATCAATGACCAAGTGGATTAATTCAACCCTTGAAGATTCCAGAATGGAAATGGGAAAATATCGCTATGGACTTTATAGTAGGACTACCGCGAGCGAAATCCGGGCATGACACAATATGGGTTATAGTTGATCGTCTTACGAAGTCGGCACATTTCCTTCCAATTAATGAGAAGTCGTCACTGGACAAGTTGGTACATCTGTATGTGCGCGAAATCGTACTAAGGCATGGAGTACCCGTATCAATAGTTTCAGACAGAGATCCCCGATTTAACTCAAGATTCTGGAAGCAATTTCAGGAATGTCTTGGCACGAAGTTGAATATGAGCACGACATACCACCCGCAGACTGATGGCCAGAGTGAAAGGACAATTCAAACAATTGAAGACATGTTGCGCAGTTGTGCAATCGATTTTGCAGGAAGTTGGGACGACCACTTGCCGTTGATTGAATTCTCTTATAACAACAGCTATCATTCCAGTATCGGCATGCCAACATATGAAGCTTTGTACGGGCGAAAATGTAGATCACCAACAAGTTGGGATGAAGTAGGAGAAGGAAGAATTCTCGGCTCGGAATTGGTACAACAGTTGCATGACTCGGAAAAGGTTGCTTGCTGCTCAAGATAGACAGAGGAAGTATGTGGATCCAGCACGTAAGGATGTTCAATTCCAAATTGGCGAAGCTGTGTTGCTAAAGGTGTCACCTAGAAAAGGGTTGATGAGATTTGGCAAGAAAGGGAAGTTAGCACCTAGATACATAGGTCCTTTTGAGATTTTGAGTCAAGTGGGAAAGGTGGCCTATGAGTTGGCCTTACCACCTCAGTATCAGCATGTGCATAATGTGTTCCATGTGTCGTTGCTTAAGAAGTACAATCCTGCCGCTAGCCATGTGATAGAATATGAACCTGTAGAAATTAAGGCAGACCTGTCATTTGTGGAGCAACCGGTTAAAATACTCGACTGGCAAGTAAAGAGTCTTAGAAATAAGTCAGTAAAGTTAGTAAAAGTACTTTGGAGGAACCCTAAGGTCGAAGAATCGACTTGGGAGTTAGAGTCTGATATGCGTTCCCGGTATCCTCATCCGTTCTCTTAGATTCTGGGGACAGAATCCCTTAAGGGGGAGAGGATGTTACAACCGGTATTTTTGTGTAATATTATTTGTGGATTGGGTATAATATTAAAGCTGAATGAAATATATTCAATGATTGTACGTTTGTGTGAAAATTTCTGCATTATAAATTTGCTTTATGTAGTACATGATTTTTCAAAGCAAGAGTTTATTTAATTTCCTTATTTTTGATTTATAAGGAATATTCTAAGCCTTGGAAAAATTTTCTTTTAAAAGGTATTTTGTTCACAAATTTTGAAAATGATTTTATAAAGTCTGTAAAAATCCAAGTTATTTTATGGTATAAATTTTATAATTTTTGAACTTGTATTTTATTTTATAAAAATAAATCATTATAAATTTTAGTTGTCATATTTAGCAAATTACAAGAAAGCCCTTGCATGCAAACCACCCTCTCATTCTTTTCAAGGACAAAGAGGACAATTCCAACCCCACTAACTCTTATTTCTCTAGCCAATTTCCTTCTTTACCTTTGCATGCAAAATGCACCAAGTATAAGTGGAGGGATAGACTTGTCAATTCTCTTTTCCACTCAAATTTTGTCAAATCAAATACCATAAAAACAAGCAAATGTCATGATCATTCTCATACACCACCCACACCTCACTCTCTCCTCCCTCCCTTCTCCCTCCTCTCGGCTCTCCCCTCTCACTCTCGGCTAAAAGCCGAAACCCCCTCCCCATTTTTTTTTCTTCAATCCCCAACCAAGCTTCCACTCTTTACACAAGTAAATGTTACTTCCCATACCATGATCACTCATATTTCAAAGAGTTTTGAGTAGAAAGTTTAAGTTTAAAGGTTGCATGTAAAGGTTTTAGTGAAACTCAAAATACAATCTTGATTCTTATGGATTTAAGGTTGTTTTTGAGAGGACTACAATGAATGGATAAGTGCCAAGTCTTGAGAAGGAAACTCTTGATGATTAAATGGCCATTCCCTTCCAATTCATTCGGCCATGACCATATGGGAGCCGAATGAATGGTCCTTGAGATCATTCTTGTTGTTTTGATCAATTTTTGCATATTTATGTGATAATGACTTGAATTTTATGGTGAAAATTTGATAAAACTCCTTGCATGCTAAGTGATCATCTAGGTATATCTTATTCTAGGCTTGCATGTCAATTTTATGATAGAACATATGTAGAAAATGTGTTGTTTTGGTTTGAAAAACCCGAAGGCATGCATGCATGTGGATTTCTCTTAGAATATTGCAAGATTTTGATCATTTGGAAAGATTTTGTTAGAGAGCCTTAATTTCAGTAGGAATAATGTGTTAATATTGATTTATGCTTCTTGTTGCATGGTAATAATTCGTGGTTATCTTTTATAAAAATATATATCTTGTTGTTGTAAAAGCATGAAGATTTGTGATTTGTGAAGTGTAGTCTCTTTTGTTTTTCCATAATTGTACCTTAGGTAAGGATGATCTCACCAAGGTTATTTTGAGAATAAGGGAGTTAGTTCAGTAGAATACCATGTATAAGTCTTGGTTTAAGTATTGAGTTGTTGTTAGTTGAGTTTGTCAAGTCAAAACCTTGGAAAATGAGAGTTATAGTTTCTGCAGAAAAATGAGTTTAGCACCCTGAGGTTTAGAGTAAGTTTTGACCATGTCATTGATGTGCACTTTGAGGCCCAAGCTACCAGAAGTTAGTATTGGGAGTATATAAAAGAATTAAGGAGTTGGTTGGAGGTTTGCATGTCATTTGGTTAGGTGCACAAGTAGAATAACAAAATCTGTCCAGCATGGGACAGTTTTGTTGCAACTTAGAAATAGGGAGATTTGACCATGTCATGGGTAAGCCCTAATTAGGCCCTATTGGGCTTTAGTTAGAGGGAGTGTCAGAGAAGTTTTTCCAGCCATATTTCATAGTATATGAGTTAGAACCATGTGTCACAAGTTAATTCAAGTCATGGCGTTTTCTGCCCAGAAAAACAGGGGAACCTTGGACTTTTAGCTTAGGCCCAAGAAGGCCCAAGCCTGGCCCTTGAGCCACATCAAGCTTGTGAGATGCCCTTAGGTCAGGAGAGTCTTATGTAAAAGTTTTGAAGGAAAACTTGTAGTTTAAGAGTGCCTAATGCACTCAAGAAACTATAGTTGTCATTCTGAAATTTGCACCAGTAAGCGCTTTCACTTATCACATAGTTTTAGAACACTTAGAAGTGAGTATTAGGTCGACCACCATAGTTGTAAAATAGTATAAGGTCAGTAGAGCAAAAGGCACAAGTGAGGGTCAATAGGTTATGGATAGTTTAGGAAAGGCACATCGAGCTAAGAAGCCAAAAATTTTGAAGACTTTGTCTAGTTTAGCGACCAAGTGACTTAAGTGGTGAGTCGAGATCATCCCAGCCTAGTGTTGCATTATAGTATATATGGTGTTATTTGGTGTTAATATATGATATGTGAATATGTGGCTATGTGTGTACTTTTGTAATTTAAAAGTGAATATAAAATTAGGTGCGTATAGGCCTAAGTGCCATCCGTGTTTAATTTCGAGTTGTAAATAGGTTAAGATGGTAAGAATATATTGTAATGAGGATTATTATTATTTATGTAGGATCTCGAGACGAGGGAAAACTTGCCATAAAGGTCGAGTGAAGCTCCAGTTGCTCCTACCAGTCAGACCAGACCAGCCTTTCTCAAGGCAAGTGATTCAACTTGACCTTCGTACTTACTGTAAACAGTTCATATATATCGATGCAATTATCCTGAGTCCTTTTGATCAAGCGTATCTTTTGTTTATCTTTGAGTTATATAGAGATGCCATGAACCCTCGAGTACGTATTGCAAGTAGTTCAAAAGTCTTTCATGATAGTTTAATGCCATGATAAAATGAAGAGTTGATATATTACTTGATTGATCCTCTTGATTAACATGTTGATGATTCCTAAGTATTGATATCTCATCCTGATACTTGAATCCCTATAGAACCTTACCTTGGACCCTGCAAGTCAGAAACTTATCAACGTGAACCCTCATTGATTGATATCCCTCTTTCTTATCCTAAAGTTTGACAACTCTGATACATCCTGAGCTAAAGAATCATTTCTTCATACCCTAACACCCATGATATTCATGAAGCTTATCTTCTTGATGATCCAACACCTGTACCTTGACGAGAAACCATTGCTTTAAGCCCAGTTTGGCATTACCCCTTTATGTTATCCATTAGTCTCACTAAATTTTCCTGTCCAAATTCCGACATATGAAAACCTTTTGGTTACCCTAATAGAGTAAAATTTTGTAAATCATGGCCCTGAGGTTTAGTACCATATTTCCCATGTTTCGAGTTGATTTATAATAAAAATGTTTACTGTTAAAAGAGATTTTGTTATAATTCAGCATTAGTTTTTGAAATAAATAAAATGTGGGTTTTTAGTCCCAAAGGGGGATAAATGTTTTTCTTTAAATAGTGGATCTGGACTGAGACGCGAGTCCTTTCCACACTTATATTAGGCTTAAAAGTTGCCTAGGGATTCCCGTTAATGTTTTAGAACCCAGCGAGGTTCGGGATTACTTCGCGGCTAATCACCGGCTGTAATCCGTAGCGTCATAAAATAATTTTGATTAAGACATGATTTTAAAATTGTTTTGATACAAGTAAAATGATGCCATCTCACATAGTTTTATCTCTCATTATTATTGGTTATGTCTTTCCATTGTCATTCTTAAAGGTATATCTCGATTTATGTTTTGTGTCGTACTGTTAGCACTTGTTGAGCATTTGGCTCACTCCTTGCTTTACCCTGATATTACAGCTAGCAGCTATGGTTAGATTCAAGCAGACTGCCCGTAAGACCTGTGATGCTGATGCTTATGTTCGAGCTCAGGTAGAATAAGTAATAATAGTTTGTGTGAGGACTCGGTATTTATATTCAGATGTAATAGTTGGTAGTGTTGGGCTGTTCCAAACCCTAAACTGTAAGATCTTGGAGTTGGTTGTGTATTCTTCTTTTAAAATGTTGTAATAGTTATATTTAATTTGCTGTTTAAGTTGGGGGTGTGACAACTAAGATTGATGTTTAACTTGTGCATATTATATTAGATGATTTTAAAATATGTTTTTGAATATTTGTTGAACATGATTTATTGCTTTAATGAGATATATGTTTTGCAGTACTGAAGACCTTTGATTATGTTTATTTTCTGTTAACTATTACAATGTGATTTACTCTTTTAATCTGAATTGTTTGTTAAGTTGTGTTAGTTTATAATTGGATTGGGATAGCTAGATGAGATTCTTCAACAAGATTGGACTAGATAGAATTAGTGATTTACTTGTTAATTCTGTTTGTTCCATAGCATTCTTGTCTTGCTTGATTCTTATGCATAGTGTTTCTGAATGAATGCCATGTACTCCTATTTCAATGCTTGCTTATTTCTATGCCATGAATGCATCCCCTAGAATTTGCATCAATTGTAGAAAGCATGTTTAGGATTATAATAGGGAAAAGACTGTTAGTCCTCCTTATGTAAGGTTGGAATCATTTTCCCCCTAGCCTAGAGAAAATTCTATCAAGGGTATTAAAATGGAGAAAATGGTCAGTCAAAATTAGGAATTAGTATGATAAGGTTGCAACTGTTGTTATCTCTGTTTATAGTAAATTCTCTAATCCAACTGGACCCAAACTTATAAGTTGGGTACCAAAAAATGTTAATCCATTTGTGAGTGCATGACATAACATGTTAATTGATTCATATATATTCTCGGTAATTGATACTCAAGGCATATGATCAAAGAAAGAGCCTCACAATTAAATGTGATTGAAAAAAGCTATTCCGTCGAGAATTTTTTGAGATGACAGTAAAGGATTTCATCACGGGACATGCTATACAGAAAAAGGGATGTCATCATGAATTCAACAATTGGTATCACTGATAACAACTAATCATTGGAGTCATTGATAATAGTTGAAACATCTTTCTTGCTGGAGAATCAAGGCACAAATCCTCTTATCAGACAGTTCTGCATTAAAGGACAAAATGTCAATTCAATGAAGGAGTAGTATTTCATCCCAAGTAGGAAAGTTGAGAAGCTTGCTTTTCTTAGAATAAGGAAATGATATGCTCGTAGCCAAACTGGAATCTCAGGAAAAAGTGAAGTCAATGGTTTATACTATAAAGCTTTATCTGATAAAAGTTTAGCTATGGCATTAGAAGCTCCCACCCTTGAATATCAACTCAAGGAACTCTTTTGTAAAAAAGGGTTAGTGAGAGGACTGCCTCATCTAGAATTCAGATGGATGATAAATGTGAGGCATGTCAGGAAGAGAATTCAAAGACAACATCACATCAAAGTAAAGATATAACTTTATGATGAGTGATGGCTACTCTTAACACAAAGTTGTTGTTTGTGCATTCTCAAGATAGGACATCACAGATGGTGATTGATCATATTAGAAGATCAAGCTGGAAGCAACTGTAAAAGAAATGATCTTGTGATCAGATAATAGGACTGAATTTAAGAAGTAGTCCTGATTAATATCTGTAACATCAAGAATATTCTGAGACATATTCAGCACTGGGAGCTCCGTGTCATAATGGAGTGGTACAAAGGAAGAACCAGAACTTGATTAAAGCAACAAGAACAATGTCAAGTTAATCAAGACTTTCTAAATACCAAAGGGCTGAAGAAGCAATCAATACAGTTTACAACAAGTAAGATCGAGCCTCGATTAAGATGTATACATGAAGACCACTAATGAGTTAATGGCCAACAGAAGTAAATACTGGATAACCTCAAAATGTTTGGGGAGAATTTTCTACAGGAGCAAATAATAAAATGTTTTTAGTTGTTTGAAGATCTTAGCATTTGCAACTAAGACTTGTAAGGATATTCTTCATGGCTACTCAGTGGATTCTATAACCTATAGGGCATTTGTGGTTGATCAACAAAAGATGATTGGAAGTCTAAGTGCACAGATCAACACCTCCATGATCCAAGCTGTTACAGGAGAAATTAATGGTATTGATGATTCATATCCAAGCAGTGAAATGGCAGTGTCTAAAACAACTCATTTCTTCAATGAAGCCATTCGGCAATGGTAAGGATTTTCAGGAAATCCCAGCAAAATCTTAGGGGGAGCAATAGAAGGATCAACTAGTCAGAGACAACACCACATTGAATATCAGAGGACACTAAAGAATATATCTGCTGAGACAAATGGTTTGATGTCAATATTATTCCAAGAGTCTAGTTCTTAAGTAATCCAGATGGTGGAGTAATGATTAGCAGGGCTACTGAGTGTGAATGATTATTTCTCTAGTTTTCTATCTGAAGAAGAAACTAAGAAAGTTACAGAAGCTCTTGTAGATCCGGATTGATTGGGTGATTGCAAAGTAAGATGAGCTCAATCAGTCAGCAAGCAGATTATAGGGAAGCTGGTATCCAAACCAAATGACAATTTTGTAATTGGTACAAGGATAACCAGAAGTTAAACTGGATGACAATGGCATTGTTATGAGGGACAAGGAAAAACTGGATGCTAGGTTATTATCAGGAAGCAGTATCTAACTGAAAGCACCAGTGACGAGACTTGAGGATATTATGACATATCAAGTACCTGTTGCACATTCTACCTGGAATTGGACTCTGGTAAATGTGAACAAGTGTACTCCTGGTTGGTGAGTCAAAGGAAGAAGTCAATGCATAACCGTTCATGGACTTGACAGTTGCAGATCTATTGGACTCTGTCTATCTCTTCTTCATAAACTCACTTCAGGTTGGTATGAACTAGTATCTTACTCAAGAAATCGTCAAGGAAATGGTATGGCACTCTAACTGAAGTTATAGTTAAATATGAACTAGTGGAGTCGTCATATTAATAACTCTCTTATCACTAGGCATAAACATAATATTATATATGTGTAGTGATATAATGTTCTCAAGATGCCAATGTGCAAGGTTCTAAGTGGATCTTAAAGAATCCAATCTTATAGCTATTAACAAGATTATTAGATATCTTAAGGGACTATCAACTCTTAGAGTAAAGTACCTTAAAGATATTGTGCTTAACATGTTTGGCTATATAGATATAGATTACTCATGTTGTAAGAAAGACATGAGAAGCATTTATGAAGATGCCAACTTAAGTGACAGGAGAAGCATCTCGGGAAGCTATCAACTTCGTGGAAGAAGATTGATTTCTTGTTATGATAAAAGACAACTTCATATCCAACAACTCTGTGGAACACTCTATGACAAGGCACCTTCACACCAGATATCATTTCATTCGAGAGCATGTCTTTTAGTCAAAGAGTCACTTGCAAAAACACTTATTAAAGTTAATTTTTCAAGACTGGTTTGTAAATGTGGGATATCATTCATTGCATATTAGTTGGAAATCTCATCTGTAAGGAATTCTTACTATAAGTTCACAAGACTTGTGAATTTATCAATAATCCAGTACCTCGTACTTAGTGCTACTATCTTGATTATCATGATTACAATGTCATATACATTTGTGGTAGTTAAGTATTATAGCATTAAGTTTGAATATTATTTTAATTGATTTAAATTACGATGGTAGACAATTCTATTCCATATCAGTCTCATAATTTAAATTATATTAAAATAATATACAACATAGTTATTTGTATCATGTACGAATAATTGTGGTACTTTTAGTATTAGTGATATTATTTAGAATTTTTATTCTAAGTAATCAATGCTTATTTAACTAATATTAGAAGTTGAAGTATTTTCTAAGTTTTGTGTATAAAACTCTCAATATTTTATATACTTAAAAAGTATTTCTAAAATTACTAATTATCCAGAGAGTGATTGCCATGTATATAAGTCATATATCCTATTGGTGATTATTCAAGGATAATTATAAATATTTAAGTGCTAGTATCTAACTCATCGATATTTAGTATTTATTTATTTAATATTTATTTTGGGTACTTTGGATTATGGAAATTGAAGTAATTCAATGATTTTATTTGCTCCATAATTCAAACTAACTTAAAATAAATAAGCAGCATGATTGATTATAACTAAATCTGTCAACAATTAATATCTAGTATATTGATTGTAACTTATGTGTTATAAGTTAATTATGAGATTTTGGTTTTAGCGAATTTAGAAATGTTTACATCTCAAGAATTCACTGAAATCAGAATTATGATTGTAGCATGATTAGTTGTGTGCTAATTCTTGACTTATATCAGTTAATGATACTTAGTTAAGAGTTTAACTATGAATTAATTGTGAAGTATTAATATTTTTGACATTACTTAGAACTCCTCTAAGTAATCAATGCTTATCCTCAGTCACTTATACTAATATAAAAAGTGTAAAAATCTTTCTTAAAGTACAACTATGGTTACAATGTTTGATGCTTTACTATAAATAACCATATGGTGTCCAATTAGAATAATTTTTATACTCATTTGAAAATTCCTAAACACTTTGATAATAGATACAATACTCAATGGATCAAAGTATATGGAACTTAGAATATCTTTCTAAGATTGCAAACAAGACAATGTTGGTTAATGTTGCTTTAGTTATCGAACCGACATTGTTTGAGATAATACAGTTGTTAGGAGTTAACAACTGTATAATATATGAAATTGAATGCCAATGTCTATTTAAATAGATAGTTGGTATTTAATTCATTGATATCTTATTATAATATATTTGAATTATGATGTTAGACAATTCAATGTCAAATCAGTTTCATGATTTAAAATATATTAAAGTAGGATGCAACATAATTATTGGTATCTAAAGTACTTGACAAGTATCAGACAATGATATATTGTTAATATCTTGTTGCAGGTAATTGTGAGATTTTAAGTTCTAGTGAATTTATACGAGTTGCTATATCTGAAAGATTCACAATAATTTGAAATGAGCAGCATAGTCATTCTTATTAAGATTATTTATCAATAAATAATGTTGTTGGTAATAATTTTATAAAGATAGATTATGAAGCTTTTGACGTGAATGAGAATTGCTTAGACTTTACCCTAAGTGATCAATGCTTTTACAAAAACTCATTCATATTGAAAGAAAAAATCTTTCGTTCTCTTCTTAATACTGCTAGGTCATCAGTCTGTGTCTTATCAACTTATTTATCATTTTAGGCATAAAAATAGACTTGTGCACTCGAACAGTTTTAAGAGAAAAATCAAACTTCTTTCTACCGTGGTGATTGCTTCTTTCATTAAAATCTTTTGAAATCACTATTGTACATCATTTCTCTCAAAAGATTAAATGCATAATTTTCATTCATTATAGATATTAAGTGCATTTTATCTCTATATTGCCATATGTTCTGTGATACAGGTTCAGCCTCTATTGCCTCCCTTCATTGATAGTCATGAGGTTAAAAACCCGCAATTTCTATCCCAGACTCTAAAGACAAACACAGAAACAGAACCAACCAACACTCTCTTACCCTTAAAATGAAGTATGAATGAGCGTGGGGGAGATAGTGCCTTAGTGCACCATATAAGGAAGGTTCTGAAGTCAACCCAGCAGCTCTGTCTCCTAAAAAGATGAGTAGTATTTAAACCGAGGCAACTGCTTGCCCCCATACATCTTCTCAAAAAGATGTAATGGCTAAAAAGGCACAAAACAGTTACTAGATTCATCCTCTCAACAGGGTGTATCTATTGAAATTTTCCTGTCGGCCAGGGTATCCGATATAGTGTCACCACCTCAAACATAAACAATTCTTGATGCACAAGGATATGTTACATACACAAAGGAAGAGTTGACGAAAACAAGAGTTTTGACCATTTTAAGGTCAGATTCGATTGTTCAGGGTTCTTTAATGGACCAATTGCCTTTACAGGTGTTGGGAGAGGATACTGATCCAATAGCCATTTGTCAGTGGTCAGTGTCTACCTCCCCAGGCTTAAATCCCATGGATGCATCTGCGGATAGTGGATCTGACATAGGCGCAGGTCGACAACTTGTTGACAATGATTCAGATATTACCTAATGAGTCACAAGGAAATGTCTTCATAGACATTAGAAGGAAACTTTGATCTTTATGCTAAATTTTTTGGATCATTGTTTACCTTCCCAGAGTTCAAATCTGGAACGCTAAAAGGGAAATTGGCAACTTGTAGATTATGACTCAGATTCATCTAACGAGTCTAACAAGGATGGGGATTTGCGAACTCCCATTGCACCACCTGTGACCTTCTTAAGGATGGCTAAGGTGATTTTCCTTGCAGGTACAACTGGATTTTGGAGCTATGAGAGGAGTGATACACTTGTGAGAATGAGTGTAAACACGAGTGGAAAGAAGAGTGAAATACTTGTGAGGTACACGAAACAGAATCACACACTCACAGTGAGGAAGAAAGAGAAACACCATATCCCATTCCCTATCCCTAAACATGGTTCTTGATACTCCGGGTCTCAAGTCTGTTTATGATTGGAACCTAACTCTTAAAGACCTAGAATTTATAGATTGGATTAGAATACTTCGAGACCTAACCAGTTGATAGCTAATAATTGGTAACAATTGGTGATCTCACAGTTGGGAGGTATAAGGAGTTGGGAATATTGGTTAACAAGATGATCAACATTGAAGCCATTTTTTCAGTATTTAAATGGACATGGTTGATCATACTATGACTTGTTATTTCTTTTCCAACCAAGTAAAATATGAGAACTCCTTCAGATAATAGCATACATTCCTTCTCTAAGGGGGAGGTAAAAGCTTTAGTAATAGTTTGGAGGATTCCTCAACTAAGGGGGAGAAATAGCAGGAAGGTGGAAAAAGGTAAAACATATAACCACAACACCATTGTTGTTTGTAACTATGGATCCTATTGGACGGGAGAGGTGGTAAACACGAAGGTGATTTCCTAGTGATCAGAATAAGTGGTTTGGTTCATCACTATTCTTTATAAGGGGAGAAGCTGTTATCCAAAAGGGGAGTACCATTGGTTTTTATCTGCGGATCCTATTGTACGGAAGATGTGGTAAACAAAGGTGATCTCTTTAAGTAGTAGATTCTCATAGGGGGAGAAGCAAGAAAGATATGTGTTAGGGCGAAAACACGCGCTAATAATTCACGCAAGTATACGCGTTTGCAAGTAATATAGAATAAATTCTAGTTCGTTCCCACAGAGACTCAGACTAATTATGTTCAATTAACACTTACTCACCAATGTATGATTACTTCTCAATGTCAAGACAATAACACTTAAATTTGATTAACTAATTATTAACTACAATTAACTACGAGAATTAAACACTTAATTGACACTTGAATTAACAATATTAAACACACATGAGATCATGACTTCATTACTACTTCATTCAATAGTTATCGTTATTACCCTTAGCATGTAACGGTGATGATATTAATCGAACAACACGAAACTGATAAAAGCCAACTTTCGTTGTACTAATACCATTCTTCCAAACATCCAAAATCAAGATAGAAGTTGAATAGGCATCAATTATGTTGAGACCCTATATGTCTACAGAATTTGACAACATAATGATTTAAGCATAAGTTGTTCTTTTTTGTTACACAGGGCAAGTAAAACGATTAGAGTTACCCACTAATCATGCATACACATACATGAACCTATGCTAGCATGGAAAGTTCTAAACCTCAAAATCCACCGTCGCTTCACAGGAGATTAATAGACTATCTTATATGTTCGCGACGCACATAAGACGAATAAGCACAACCTATGCTAGATATCATACAATCATCATACATTAAGGTATTAAACAACTAACTAAAGAAATCCATAGTAAATCCGTTATGACCCCATGATCACGATTAGCCCATGATAGAACTCATCGTCACCATGGGTTCATATGAAAACATGATAATACACACAATATAAACTAATAAATATACTTATTAAAACCAGAGTACGTCACAAGAGTAATAAGGTTCAAAGTAAAGAAAACTAGTATCCACTGATACAATGAATAAAAGAATCATAAGAAAACATAAACTTCCTCTTCTTCGTTGTGATGTGCTAAAACGGTCTTCTTCCTTCTCTCCTTGCTCCTTGCTTGATACCACCTTTTTGTGAAACATCTCTGAGAACTACTTATATAGAAGCCCACAAGAACCAACCGTCTCAGAAATCCATCAGAATAAGGATTATAAAATTCAGTATTAAAATTCTCGTCCCTGAGCGGCCACCCCAGATTCCTGAGCGGGCGCCCAAACTCCCAAGCGGCCGCCCAGCATCCTAAGCGGGCGCCCAAGCACCTTCTGGAAAATTCTGAATTCTGCTCCTGATTTTGCTGCGTTCTGCCCCCAACTTTCCACAACCAATGCCAAGCACTTCCCTAGGCTTATTTCTGATGAATTCTTCCTACATACGCAAGTTATACCCTGAAATACAAAAATACTAGAAAAATGCATCAAATACACAAAATACCTGATTTCAAGACTTCAATTCAAGCCATTATAAGACGTTCTAAGTGGTATAAAATGCCACTTATCAATATACGCTTCTCAACAGGAAATGTGGTTATACAAAAGAGGCTGCTGATGATTACTTAAAGACTGAGAAGTATTATCTGGAAAAGATTTAAAAAACCAAGGAAATGAAGATGAAGCTACTTGAAGACCAGTTCAGTGCTAGAGGAACAAGCATCTTTCATTTCAGTTACTCAGGAAATCTGGAAATGCAGAATTTGATCCAGAAAACCAGTAGCATTCTTTGCAAATCCTGGTACTTTACTTTTTCTAGTTGTTAGTTGATTTATCCTCTCTATTTAATTTGTTTGTTAGGTTTAACAATCAAATAGGGGGAGATCGTTGGTGAGACTGCGTAGCAGTATGAACAGTTACCTGATAACTCAACACAAGAACAACACTAAAACATGATAGGTTAATAATACTACGTTTACACAAGAAATTAGAAGAAATGAAGACAAGGCAGATACAAAGAATCAAAAGATTAGAAGAAAGCTTGAAGTCTGTTTACAGGTCATTAAAAGACGTTCATTAATATGTTCTTGCCTCAGTGAAGAATAAAGGTTAAAGACTTTCAGGGTTTCAGAAGTGATGAAGATTCAGTGTATAAGTGCTACTGGAAGATTTCAGTGTACTGGTATTGATTGAAGATAGACAGTGTATGAAGCATAGGAATCTGAAGAATTGAAGACATGGTATAGACAAAGGTTAAAGAAGACAGTTGCAGTCTTGAAGTTATACTCACTGATAGGAGTTCATTTATATGTGCAAGCGTTGGTGAAGAACAGTGAATGACATATTCAAGATTGTAGTAGCAATGAGGACGTTGTCTAAAGTACCAGAAAGGATTCCAGTAAAAGTACATTTGTTTATTAACGGTCAGTGTTTGAAGCGATAAAGTTGTTACAAGCTTAACAATGTAATCAAGGCTATAATACAACGACCTGAATCAGGGTTGTCAGTGGGGTGCAAATAGAAGCGAAATTAATTTTAATGGGGTGTAAGTTGACAGAGAAAATAATGTAGACCCAAATCACAAAAATAAAAATAAAAGTTGATTATAAACTGCCAATTACTCTTAGTTTATTTATATAAGTTATATTTAAATTTATTTTATAAATTAATTTAGTTACAATTTAAACTAAAAGAAAAAGAAAAGAAAAACAAAAAAATAAAAGAAAAGAAAACAAAACAAAAAGAAAAGAAATCAAAAAAAGAAAAGAAAAAGAAAAATAAAAGAAAAAGAGAAAAAGAAAACAAAAAAAAAGGAGAAAAGAAAAAAGAGAAAAATAAAATAAAAAGAAAACAACCAGGCGATTATTTTTTCTAAGTACTAATACTAGTACTTGTTTTGGTAATGCATTCGCAGGTTAGGATTTAACATTTATTTTGTTTAAGTAAACAAGTACCTGGTGACTTGCGCAAGTAAAACCAGGGAGTGTTTTTTTTGTTTTGTTTAAGTACATGTATTGTACTAGTGTACAGTGAGTCGCAAGTAAGTGTAGCTTGTAAATAATTTCTAAGTAAAAGAATACTACTCCCTCCTGGTCGTAAGTAATATAAGGCCTGAATAAAACTAAGTATAATTCATCCCTATTCTGGTCGCAAGTAAAAGAAATTGTACCTGGACGCAACTAACTCAGCAGCTACTTTATTGATTCAATCAATTATTTCTGTGGTTTAATTTCAGCCACACATTTTAATTGATATAAAGTCTACACTACAGCAACAGATTCATTCAACTATTGGATTTTATTCTGTTCATCTTCTCTCCCAAGAGACCTGGTGAAAATGGCAACAAAGATTTTCAGAGAAGCTCAAGTTAATTGTATATTCGTTTAACTTCTCACCAGAATAATGTTATAATGCCTGGTTTAACTATTGTATATTCATAGGGGCATTATAAACGTTACCCGGTAATTAAATCCTTAGACAAACAAAAGCTAGATCATTGTATAGGATTTAATTTGTTGATCTTTTTAGTAGCTAGGAACTTTGTTGTTCTTAGATTATAGCCGGTTAATTTATTTACCGGAGTGTAGCAACAGCCCTCGCGGATTTAAATACAAATATATATTTCCTCGAATATCTTGTGTTCCCCGTTTTACTGTTCCAAACACTATTCACCTCAAGAACACGGAACCACTAACCGAGCACTAAATTTTATATCCGCAAAAGATTTAAAAGAATTTTTTAATTTCGTGAGTATCGTATTCAACCCCTCCTTCTACGATACTTCGGAGCGAACATACTTTCATATACCCATTTTTTTTACAAAATCTTGGTTGATATATCCTGGACTACACCTTGATTGAGCCTCAATCGGTTCCCCCTTATGATTTCCAGCATCAAAAGCATATAAGTAGCAGTTAGACGTATAAAAAATTGCAGCATCAGTGTTTACCTTAGTCTTATTTTCCAGTGGTAGAGTATTTTCATCCATAAACCCCACGATCGGTCAAAACTTTTATCTTGTGCATCTTTCCATTGACTAAGTCCGACTCTAGCTGATTATACGAACTCTCTTACCTCCATACACCTCTGATTCTATACCAGGTTATTTCTACACTTTCAAATTGATCGACATACCATAACTCCCGTTTACCTTCATTTAGTGTCCCATCCTTTATAGACATTAAACATCCAGTGTAGGAAGGTTTCCTGTGTGTCAACATTCTTAATGCCCCCAATTTTCTCTCAATGTGCTTGAGCAAAAGAGCAGTTTAATAAGACATGTATAGTTTTATCAATTTCATCATTATACATTAGGCATACAACATGTAACACCCTCCAAATCCGGGGTATAGATTTGGGGCATTACTATCACTAACTATCTTCCTGAACATGTACAATAATAATATAAACGTATAATTACCCCTTATCAGTACTACTCGGGATCTTTTAAGGTTAAGGGGTAAAACAAGAACAATTTACCAACATATATTACAACAACTCAAATAAACCGACTTACAAAACTTCTTTATTACAATCCAGTTATCTATATAAATTGTAATAACCCCAATTTTTGGAATTTTTGAAACACGGATGAATAGTAATTTTTTGCTGATGATGCTGATTAAAGAAAATTATCAGACCACGCTATATAGGAGTACTGTTATGGAAATTCTAAGATCGTATTAGTATTCCATAAAGTAAATGAGTGTATGTAAAGATCGTCAGAATCAAAATTCGAACACTTTGATTTTTCCCGAAAATCCACCAGATACCGAAATAATTGAGTATAAGGTAACATGATTAAAAGGATTTAAATTCAAGGATTTTAAGAGAGGATCATAAAAAGAATATAAAATATTGAAAAAGGTTTAGGGGAACCCAATTAATAAGATCCCGGATATGATCCCTCAAACGACGAACGAGAACGAAAGTTACGCGAACTGTAAAACAAATACGCAACCAAGAGATAAGCTTGTACAAGAATCCAAGGTATTATGACATCATCAAATTACAAGACAAAGACATGTGGCAAATAGATGACACAAGCAGGATGACATAAGCATGACAAGGGGTTTTGTTTTGTTGCTTGATTGTGGGCCATGTAAAATTTACCATGGTAAAAAGCTAAAACATTTGCCAAGACAAAAAGGAGAAGCAACCAAGCAAATATAATAAAACACAAAAATTAGAAGTTGACTTTTGCTTACAAGAACAAAAGCTCTCGGCCAAAACAATACCAGCAACTTCAAACTACCATATCTCCTTCAATACTCACTCAAATGTTGTGTTCTATAGCTCGTTGGAAAGGTATTGAGATGACCTACAACTCTTGTTCAGAAGTCTCGTCCAAATAAGCATGGTAAGATCCCTATTTTTACAGTTATTTCAATCGGACTTTTAGAAACTTCAAAACCTAACTTTGTGTTCTTAATTTCTTTGGAAAGATTAAGCTTGTAGGAGGTTAGATTAAGGCTCCCTAAGGCTTCCTAGCAACTTAACACCTACCAAGGAAGGTATAAACTTCAAACTCCAGCCTTTACTTTATTTGTTAGTAAGTTTAATGGTTGGTTTTGTGAAATGAGAAGCATGGATTGTGATTATCAGTAGTTTGGTTTGATTTGCAAGTGTTTTGGTAATTGAAGCTTGATTATAGTTCATAGGTCTTGATTTTGGTTGTTTGAGTTGAAAAACTTGGAGGTTATGGACTGATGTGGTATGGTTTAGGTGAAGTTTTTTTGTATCGATGGTTATGAGTTGGTTGGTGGTTAATTAGAGTAGTTTAAACATTGGTAATCGCGTAAACATAGCCATCGTAATGCCCATTTTAATTCAACTGCTTGTTCTTAGTGTTCAGGAAAGAAAAATCAACAACCAATATGTAACATTGCTATGTTTAGCTAGAGCGTGTTGTAAGATTCGTTTTGATATATGGATCGCTTGGTTCCGATGTACGGTTTAGGAGAAACGACCGTTTTAAGTATCGGCATTTCGCGAACGAACCTTTACCCCTCCCTTTACTTTTAGACCTTGTTTAAGGCCCTTAAAAGACTAATTGGATTACAAAACAATTATGTAAGGTGGGTTAGGCAGTTGGTAGCGTATTCACGAAAGAGTTGTCTTAAAATTCGTAACGGTTAATTTATTAAAATTGGTGGAGCCGAGGGTACGCAAGTGATTAACGTAAATATTTAAGCGTGTAAGCGACCGTAAGTGACCGTTAAGGTATGAGTGAGTTTTGACTAGTTTATTAAACGACCGTGGTCTAATTCCGGATTATGTTGTTGTTCATAGGTTACCAGACCCACTCTAAGCTTAAGTCTATCCCGGAACACTCAGGCAAGTTTTCTACCCGTATAACTGTTGTTGTGATGTATATATATATGCATTATCTTGATATAAGTGCATGATTATTATTAGCAAAGTCTTGCGATATATTGGAGCATGTTAATATGATATATATATATGCATGCCTGTTTCGTAATCTTGATATATTTTTATCGATTCAATTATTTATAAACTGCATAATACTATGCTAGAGATAAGCAGTACTTGCGTATACCCTTAGTATAGGGGACCCAGAGTTGAACATTTTCCTAAACCGGGAGGCGATGTTCCCGAGTATATTATATATATATATAATTATCAAAACTATTAAACGAATAATGTTTATTCGATAGTTTTATATTATAAATGAATATTATTTTGAATATTCATTCGAGAACTTATGACTTCGCTTATTTTATTTAATGAATATTATTTTAAATATTCATTCAAGGACTTATGACTCTGCTTATTTATTTAATGAATATTATTTTGAATATTTATTTGAGGACTTATGACTCTGCTTATTTTATTAAATAATATTCTTTATTTTATTAAAGAAAAATGTTTCGATATTTGCCAAGTATTCGGAAAATAATTGACAGTATCAAATCATTCTTACTTTAAATATTTCCAGAGATTATTTTCAAACTTTATTAAAACTATATTTGGAAGGTTAGAGTGGATCCCAAAACTCGTTTTCAAATTTAAGATCTTCCTTTCGAAGGGGATTTGAATACTTTCTCAAAAATCTGAGGGATCCGGCTCCGTGATGTATTTTTATATTCCCAACAAGGTTGCTGTTTTGATAAAAGAGTTTTTGATTACTTACCCAACACTCGGGAAGTAAAATTCTTGAAATAAGTTAATCCATTAACAGGCATCGCCTAGGAAATATCGGTGAGTTTTCCTTTCCAACTAGATACGACTTTTTGGTGGAGCCGTATCAACAAGTTTCTACTTGGGGAAAGGGGGGACGAGCTTTACGTTTCAAAGTCATGGATTTTATCTGAACTAGGAGTGGCGTAAGTTGGCGAGTGGCGCCGGCCCAGCCTTATTATATTGGCCCAAATGGCCCGGAAGTTCCGCTAAGACGGTCCATTCCTTAGGACTGTAGTGTTCGGTTGACAAGTAAATCCGACTGTTCTCCTCTACATGTACAAAATGGTGGGGTTGCACTACTGCGACTGATCATCGTGAGTGGTCTTCCTGGCGCGACAAACTCCCGAAATGAGTTCATCATCCAGTTGGATATTTCTGCAACACTACCCAGAGCACTTCGATAGAAAGGCTACGGTTGGGCGATTGTTGAGTGTTGGCAGGTTCGAGTTTTTAAAATGATGTTTTCATCAAATGAAGTATCTCGTAACTTCATATCATTTTGATGATATTTCAGAGATTGACTCTATACAAGTTTTGTCTTGTAACTTCATTTGTGGGATGAACTATTTATACCTTAAAAGGTGGTAGTTCAAGTAGTATAGGAAAAAGATATAAGTATATTGGAGTATCTTGTAACTTCATCTTTTCAACTTATATCTAGTAAATGATTATCTTATGCATGATAAAGATTTTTTGAAAAATGTTGAGACAAGGTTAGATATATGAGATCACCTTGCAACGATATCTTTATACAGTTATAAATTGGAACTCTGTGTATATTATACATGTCAGAGGATTTCAAAGATTTTGAGAAGTATATATGTATATATATACTGAATATTTTGCGATTTCGTCGCATTAAGATATCAAACTTGGTTCATTTCTGCTTGACCAAGACTTTCATGAGTACTATGAAGATGCTCATATATTGTTAATTATTATACATATTATTTCGGTGGGCTTGTTGCTCACCCTTGCTTTCTTCTTTCATCAGACAACAATAGATAGACAAGATGAACATGACCAAGCTCCCAATTCGCGAGCGGATATGAAACGTTCTGCAGTTTCCTATAGGCGTTGATGCCGTTGTAGCCGAGGTAGGATCTACCAATAGGCTAGGCTTTCAACTGTTGATGTACCAGACTTATGTATATTATGAATTGTAATAATGGCAAAGAATATGTAAATTTATTCAGAAACCCTTTTGAGGTGTAATGACTTATAATTGTGGAATAAAATTACTTGTGTTATTTTTGGTATTCATCTCTGAGACTATAACTTGTGGTGGGTGTGTGTATATTGTGGGGTCATAGTACGCAGTAGTTGGTTATTTATTAAGATTAAGTGTTATTAAGGGAAATGGAACTCGTGACAACCCGGATCCTCGACCCCGGATTTGGGGGTGTTACGGAAATGGTATCAGAGCCAAGCGTTATAAACCTCAGAGATGATGTGTCGTTAAAATGATAAGTTCACTAAGATAATAAGAACTCTTGCCAAGTTCATAGTCGGACTACCTAACGTAGTACTGACAGTTAAAACCCTTATGCGAACCCTTATAAATATCATGATAGCAATATAGTTCGTTATCATATAGGGTAGCGGGGAACCGAACCCTGAGGTTGAGGAGCAACAACGCGATGTTTTTTTTATTACATATTGGAGATCAGATCGTGGATCCGATGGAGTACCCTAACGAGGGAATGAATGATGTTCAAATTGAGGATGTAGCGGTTGAGGATGTTATCCCAGAAAGGATTGTTGCTGAGAAGGATCTCGTGAATGATCCTAACAAGACTAAAGAGGTGATCACTAAGGAATTAATGACCGTAGTCAGGGTGACTACCAGAGATAGGATTGGCGGTTACTACCGTAGGTTCGTTCAAGTTTGCAAAGATAGCAGCCCCTTTAAACGTGGCTTACTCGTAAGACTGAGAAGTTCGAATGGACAGAGAAATGCGAGAACAGCTTTCAAGAACTGAAGCAAAGATTGGTGACGGCCCCTATGTTGGCGTTGCCGGACGGAAAAGGAGATTTTGTGAGTTGTAGTGACGCTTCACATAAGGAATTAGGGTGCTTCTTATACAACACGGCAAGGTAATCGCGTACGCGTTAAGACAATTAAGGGAATATAAAATTCGATATCCCCACCCATGAGCTTGGGCTCGTGCCAATAATTTTGCCCTAAAGATTGGAGGGACTACTTGTATGGAGAGAAGTGCGAGATTTACACAAACCATAAGAGCTCTAATACATTTTCACACAGAAAGAGCTCAACATGCTCCAGAGGAGGTGGTTAGAGCTAATCAAGGATTATGATTGTAGATTCTTTATCATCCAGGGAAAGCCAATATGGTGGCCGACGCCCTTAGTAGAAAGGAGAGACTCAAGATGATAATGTCTTTGGGAGAGTTGATAAGAGATTTTGAGAAAATGGAAATAGAAGTGAAGGTAACCGGAGCCGGTACTGAAAAGCTGTTTGAGATTGTAATGCAACCCGAATTATTAGAAAAGATCATATGGTGCCAAGAAAAAGTGATGAATGAAGGCAGAGAGCCAACGAATAGAGAAGAGATTAATACCGAGAAAGATGATAAGGGAATAATGAGGTATTCCTACAGAATTTGGGTTCCAAATGTTCAAAAACTTAAGGACGGGATCTTAGATGAAAACCATAGTTCGAGGAACTAGATTAAGGGCAAACCCTGAATATGATAGTTAGAGAGGTCGCCATCAAGAAAGAAGGAACCCATAACATAATAAAGTGGAAATCAAGGATTTTAACGTATAAAATAACCCCGATTATGGGAGAAGGATGAAACATTTCATAATGAGAAAACAGAAGTCGAGCAAGATAGGAAAAACCAGGATGGTACTCCTATTGGGCAATCCATGGACCTGCCTAAACAAAACTTATACTTTTATCCCCAACCACCACCTTGAGGAAACAATGCGGTGGGTAATTCTTTCAGGACCTTTAAGTCGCTAAGCACTCAGAGTTCCAAGGAACAAATTGACCCAGTCGAGGCAAGATCCTGGCTAAAGGAAATAGAGGAGTCATTTGAGATTCTAAATGATTGACAAAGTGCAAAAGACTGTTTTTGCCACTTACCTTCCTAAGAGAGAGGCCACCCGCTGGTGGAAGACTAAGGAAGATAGAAAGATAGTGTTGAAGTTTTAAAACCAGGCCAGAGGCAGACAAGTATGATGAATCATGAATCTAGGTTGTGAAAGTCATCAAGGTTCGTCTGAAGGACACAAATCCAGAATGACGGGATGTTTGAAACCAATGCTTATGTTGTGTTGGTTCATGAAATGGTTGTAATAGAAACGAAAATAAAAGACTGAAAGGGGAAATAATATAAAGGGATATAAAGGAAATAGAGTTGAGAAGCGATAAGGGAGTTAGGTATGTGAAACCATAAGAAACCCTAGCAATAAATATATAGAGAAGTGTGTCATCATCAATGCGATGGTGACTGATCATCAGATAAAGTCAAGGTTTGAAGGCGTAAGTGATACGAATAACTAATCTCCTTAAGTTGAGAGTATCGATAAAACTTTGAGATAGACCGATGGATTAATAAGGAAACACGGATGGACCGAGGAGACATGATAACAAGAAATTAAGAAAATGGGATAAAGGAAGTGACCTTCAGGAATGTGAAGTATATGTATGACCTGTGACTTGATGCACAAAAGGGAGATACCAAGTATAGAAGATATCTCAACATTGAGATGACTGTTGAGATCAACAACAAAAGTAAATGAGGATTTAGTAAAAAGAAGTTCACGTTGAACATGACCAATATCTTCCGGAACATCCATGTCATCATTACCAAATCAGGCAAAAAAAGTATGGATAACCGTTTTTATCTTTTGGAGGCCATATGGATTGACTGCAGTTTGAATAAGGATGCTATTGTGAAATTAGGTATAGACTATCAAGGTGGGAATGATAGAATAAGATACCCTTATCAGGGATATATGACTTGATTTATCGATGGAAGGATGTAAGTACCTTTTTAAAGGTGGAATTAAGGATAAAACCTCGATAAATTGAGATGAACCATGGGGGGAATGCATAAAGGTTGGCATTTCACCCTTAATGGAAACATTATGAGTTTGGGTGGTACGGAATGAAGGACTAAGGCAATAACAACCTTTAAAAATCAGTGGAGAAAGTTTTTAGAACTATATAGAGAATGGTTCTAGTATTAGTAAATGGTATCTTGATATGCCATGTACCTAGGGAGTACAGGATGAAGGATTTAAGGATAACCTTAGAGGTTTTACAAGGAGAAAGGTAATATTCAAAGTTCTCAAGAATATAAATTTTGATGAAGGAAATATGACATAATAATAATAATGCCAAGTGGGGCACATGTTGAACCATAAGAAAGTATAGATCGACCCAATGAGGGTCGAGATTGGTGAAAACAAGAAGGACCCAAGATAAGAGACGTCCTAAGTATGATCGAGAGTCAGTCATGACAATGTGCACCTCTAAAGACCGAGGCAATAACTTATGCAAAATTGGAGATTTTTTTTCCTCACCAAAGCTTAAGGAAGAGCATTTTCACACAAGTAGTGATTGGAAATGAGGTAGAAAATATAGTTGAAGATTGTTCAAAAGACATTGATTGTAAGGAACTATTACTATCAGGAAAGGCCAATAAGGTGGCCGACACTCTAAGTGTAATTGAGCAATTATAGGCGCTCGTGCCAGAGGAATACAGTAATGATGGTTAAAGCCTTGAATGTTGTATTATGGTGTGAAAGATTGACATTCCTTCTGATGATTGTGCGATACTCAACCGTAATAGTACTTTGGCAAAAATTTAATTCACGTTATCGCTATGAGCGGGCTACATATCTTAGAAGGTCCTATCTTGAGATAAACCAGGACCATGTTACGAAAGGACTAAATGAACCTTTGAGCTTCATATCTCCTAATAAAGACATATGGTTAATAATGGTATTAACCTGCTATCGTTGCTTTCATTGAAACTCTTCTGTAATTTAATCTGCTTCATGGCATATGTACGCCAAGTTCAGGAGTATTCTTCATGAATCATGAAATGGTGATTATGTTACCTCCTTAGAAGAATTCGATACGACAGGTATGGACTCCGTGTGGTTAGCTATTAAGATTCCAAGGAAAACATATGACTACAGTAGGTCAGCAGTGGACCATAGTAATGTCGCAATGATTCTGCGAGTAATGAGCCGATTACATTCGTGAGAGTTATATTGGAATGGATGTTGAGATTGAGTACCACAAATCGGGTTGTGGTGATATATAAGTCATCATTGATATGCTAATTAAGTCGATTATCTACCTATTGAATATTTATTCCTTCTTATCAATAGAGAGTTATATTACTATACGAGGAAGGTTGTGATGCAAGCCTAGAATTCTAGTAACGATGTTGTTTAGAATGAAATCCCAGATTCGATTTTTAGTGTCGAGGGTGCTAAGGATCTCCGTTCATCATTTTTGGATCGCCATTAAAGACCTCCATCTTTCCATTGACGTAAAGCTTCTTAAGGTAAATATACTGAACTACGAATTAAATATTATTTTTCGCATGGATCCTGTAACACCCCCAAATCCGGGGTCGGGGATCCGGGTTGTCACGAGTTCCATTTCCCTTAATAACACCCAATCTTAATAAACAATCAACTACTCTGTACTGTGACCCCACAATAAACACACACACCACAAGTTATAGTCTCAGAGATGAATATCCAAAAGTAACACGAGTCATTTTATTCCAAAATTATATGCCATTACACCTTAAAAGGGATTCTAAATAGATTTACATTTCTTTGCCATTATTACAATTGATAAAGATACATAAGTCTGGTACATCAAAAGTTGAAAGCCTAGCCTATTGGTAGTTCCTACCTCAGCTACAGTGACATCAACGCCTATAGGAAACTGCGAAACGTTTCCTATCCGCTCATGAATTGGGAGCTTGGTCCTGTTCATCTTTTCTATCTGTTGTTGTGTGATGAAAGAAGAAAGCAAGGGTGAGCAGCAAGCCCACCAAAATAATATGTATAATGATTAACAATATATGAGCCTTCTCATAGTACTCATGAAAGTCTTGGTCAAAAGAAATGGACCAAGTTTGATATCTTAATGCGATGAAGTCGCAAAATATTCAGTATATATACATATATACTTTTCAAAATCTTGGAAGTCCTCTTCCATGCATAATATACACAGAGTTCCGGTTTATAACTGTATAAAACTATCGTTGCAAGGTGATCTCATATATCTAACCTTGTCTCAACATTTTTTCTGAAAATCTTTGACATGCATAAGATAACCATTTACTAGATATTAGTTTAAAAGATGAAGTTACAAGATACTCCAATATACTTATATCTTTTCCAAATACTACTTGAACTACCACCGTTCAAGTTATAATAAGCTTTCAACAGTTCATCACATAGATGAGACTACAAGACAAGATTTGAATAGATTAATCTTTGAAGTATTATTGAAGGAAATGAAGTTATGATATACTTCATTAAGTCCCGATATATATATACACCTATATATATACATACGTTTCCTGAAAACCTCTGTCATGTAAAGTATGAACAGAATTGCAATATCCAATAAATTTGGAAAGGAAAGAATTTTGGCATAAACCTGATATCTTGCTGATCAGGCAAAGATACCAATAAGTAACCTTTTCTACTAGTAGATGGACGAATTCCCCACTGGTCATCACCCTGGTCGCAATAGGACCTTATGCTGGACTGCCACTCAGCCACTTACGCATTTGATGGACTCCCACTGAGCCACTTACACTTTCATGGACGCCCACTGAGCCCATGTTGCTTATGCCGACTCAATAGATGGACTTACTTCCCGAACCTTGGGTAAGTAATCAATTCATTTATCAAAACAGCAACCTCGTTGCGAATATAAAATACACCACAGAGCCGGATCCCTCAGGTTTTGAGCGAGTATTTAAATCCCCTTTAAAAGGAAGATCTTAAATATAAAAATGAGTTTTGGGATCCGCTCTAACCTTTAAAAATCATTTTGAAGACTCGAAAACACTTTAAAGAGTGTTTAGAGTAATGCTGATTTAATGAAGTAAATCAATCCCAATATTTTTAGAAAATATCTGAATATTATTATTTAAATAATATTCCCATAAAGAATAATCTTTATACAAATAATTGAAGTAGAAGTTGTAAGACTTATACTTGAAAGGAGTATTAAATAACCAAAGATATACTTATACGAAAGTTCTATCTTTATTTGAATAATCAAAAATAAGTTTGATTATCGACACCTTATTCTTTAATAAAATAAAGAATATATCTCAGCAAATAATCAGAGTCATAGATCCTCAAATGAATATTCAATAAATAAAATAAAAGGAGTCATAAGTCCTCAGATGAATATTCAAGTAATATTCATTAAGTAATATAAAGGAGTCATAAGTCCTCGAATGAATATTATAAATAATATTCATATAATAAAATAAAGGAGTCATAAGCCCTCGAATGAATATTTGAAATAATATTCATATAATAAAATAAACTTAAAGTTATCGAATAAACCTTATTCGATTAATAGTTTTGAAAACTATAACCATATATATATAAAAATATATATATTATACTCGGGAACATCGACTCCCGGTTTAGAAATATGTTCACCTGTTGATCCCCTATACTAAGGGTAAACTCAAATACCGCTTATCTCTAGCATAGGTATTATCAACTGAATAAACAGATATATGTATCAAGAATACGAAACAGGAATGCATATATACCATATCACATGCAATAATATATCGCAAGAATTTGCTAATTAACCATCATGCATCTATCACAAGATAATGCATATACATATGTATACATCACAACAACAGTATAACGGGTAGAAAACTGGCCTGAGCGACTGGGGGTTACAAATGGCTCGGGACGAGTCTGGTAACCTATAAGCAACAAGTAAGTTGGAATTAAACCAAAGTCACTTGTAAATCTATACTTTAACTAACTTAGACTCTAACGCTTGTTTTGCGCTTACTGATTCTCTTAAGTCACTCGGGTACCCTCGGCTCCACCATTTTTAATAATTTAACCTTTATGAGTTTTAAGGCGATTCCTTCGCGAGTGTCTTACCAACTGCCTAACACACTTACCATAAATGTTTTATACATTAATTAACCCTTTTTGGTCTTTAACCTATGTTTCAAAGTAAGGCGAGGGGAAAAGTTTCGTTCGCGAAACGCCGTTACTTGAAACGGTCGTTTCTCCTAAACCGTGCATCGGAATCGAACGAACTACATATCAAAACGAAGCTCGTAACACGAGCTATCTAGACATGGCAATGGTAATAATCTAGCAGGGGGTTCTCGGGTCCTAATGTTATGCACAAAAACAGTCTAAAGAAAATTGGACGTTACGACGGCTATGCTTACGCGATTTCCCAAATTTAAACCAATTCAAACAACCACAATTTCAACTCCAATTCACAACCCAATCAACCTCCATCTAAACTACATTACAATGGCCCCAAATCAACTCAATTTTAACATTCATACTTATGCCTAAGCTTGAATTTAACTATACTACATTCTTTTAACCAAAACAACAAGATTTACCATTCCATTTCAATACCACTTCAACCCAAACTCTAAACCACAAACATTAAGCTACAATATCACCATAATAATCAAAATCATCTTATTAAACATAGGAATCTAGGGTTTGGAGATGATATACCTTCCTTGAAGTGGTGGGAGTAGCTAGGAAGCCTTAAGAAGCTTTGAGAAGTCTTAGGGATGCTTGGATCTTAAAGGAAAACAAGAAAAATTTCAAGTTAAAAACTTGAAAACACTATTCATTGTCTTCTTCATTGATTTAATGAAGAAAATTGAGAAAGAATTGATGGCTTAAACTCATGATATAGCCCTAACTATGCATAAGGATGATTAGGGAATTAACTCACCAATTTAGGAAGCTTGGATCTTGAATTTTTGAAATTTCTTGCCTTTAAAGATGAAAAAGCCGAGAGCAAATGAAGAACAATGCCTTGGTTTCTTTTTGTTTTGATGAAGAATGAATTATTTGGCTTGGTTGATTTGGTTTTGTTTTGTTTTTGGTTAATTACCAATTTAACCTTGATTTTGTGTGGTTAATAATCCACCACATCTCCTTCCTTCCCATGTCATGCCTATGTCATGTTGTGATGTCATCTTTCCCTCCTTGTCCTCTTCTCATTGGTTGGGTGACATCACTCTCTCTAATACCTTTGATTAACTTCCTAATTGTTTGCCTAATGACCACTGATCTGTTATACGGTTCGCTTAACTTTCGTTTTCGTTTATCGTTTGAGGGATCATACCCGGGATCTTATTACTTGGGTTCCCTTAACCTTTCTCAATACATTATATTCCTTTTAGATCCTCTCTTAAAATCCTTGAATTTAAATCTTTTTTATTCTGTTACCTTATACTCAATTCTTTCCGTATCTGGTGGATTTTAGGGAAAAAAAACAAAGTGTCCGGATCCGAATTCTAATGACCTTTACATACACTCATTTACTTTATGGAATACTAATATGATCTTAGAATTTCCATAACAGTACTCCTATATAACGTGGTCTGATAATTTTCCTTAATCAGCATTGTCAGCAAAAGTTACTATTCATCCGGGTTTCAAAATTTTCCAAAAATTGGGGTTATTACAGATCCTGCGGAGGGTTTCGGTTTTTTTTTAAGATTTAAGTTTACGTTTTCATCGCGTTTATGTGCTAAAAACCCTTCTATGGTATCAGAGCTACTTGCGAAAAGTTTTTAATTCGTTTATGTGTTTAACTGTTTTCGATATATGAGCATGTACGTGATTCGCCATGATTTGATGTTGATATAATATGCTTATATATGTATGGTTTTGAATATATGATATTCATGTGAGTTGTATAATCATAAGATGATTATGTAATTTGTATATATACTGATATACATAATTTATGTTTGTTCTAATTATGAAAATCATATTAGATACAGATTCTGAATTGGCTGCTGCAGATTTGCTGAAATCTGGGTCTGGTGTCCGATTTACGCAAACGAATACCCTATTCCATAGGTAAACGAGCGTCTGAACAAAACTGATAGCTAAATCTATCAGCGACTCGTCTGTAAGGCGTTTGACGTCGTTTACTGCCCGTAAATAGTGATTCTTGTTTTTATGATTTGATTCTGATTTTTGTCATATTTTTTTATGATTAGATCATGGATAATATGATATGTTAAGATTAGATTATGTGTTTTAACATGCTTTTATGTGTTGTATGAGCATGGTGGATGGTTATGGCCTTTCGACCTTAGTGTAATGGTTTTGGTTTTGGTTTTAAATACGACTTGCATGTCGTCAATCTTTGTAATCATAAATCTCGAATGTAACTCGAGTTATTCTTGTAAGTTCATTAGATTATTTTTACTTTCAATCATGTAATGTAATTGAAGACTCAAGAAGGCTATCCAATGGAGGTGATACAAAGAAGAAGACGAGGCATACAAGAAGTCTAAACAAAGAAGAAGACTTATGTAATAAATAGTTGTATTTATTTCCATCACCATATTAGATTGACCTTGATCTTTATCATGAGCTTGATAAAGATCACACAGGATGGGGCCATAACCAAACACATTTACTTTATTGCACTTTACATTTACTTGTTTATTTAATTTTATATATGAGATATATGCATATGTTTACCATGCGATGATAGATTTAGGTGAACTTAAATCAATATAAGGTGTGCTCTAGAAAATCTAGAATAGGAATCGTTTCTTGCCTTAACAATAATATTATGAATACAATAATGAGATTCTTGTGTTTATGAAACATGTAATTGAATATGAATTTTCAATATTGAGAGAAAGGATGATTCTGTCAACAACAGATTTCTATCTGTAAGAAAGGGTTATTAAGTGACGCCTCTTGACAATGCTCCACCCGATCTGGGAATCATCTGATTATCGATTATTGATTTGAAATATTTAATTTAAAAGGAAGAATCTCTTTATAATTTGATTATGATTGTAACGTAATATAATCCCTCTAAAATTAAATAATATCAAGTAGTAATTGGCCAATGACACAACGGGCTTGTGTCGGTCAAAGCCTTCCAACATGGTAGAAAGTAGTTCTTATTTTTGAATCATTGTCGTTTCGTGCTACAGCCGAGGGCTTTGATTTCGAAATAAGAAATACTTGTGTATTACATAGAGATGTGTACATTGAGTTAGAATCTAAAGGTCGGTACGTGCCACAGCCGTGGGCCGTTGGAGACTGATTCAATTATACGAAATGTTGGGTTAAGCTTGACTTAGAATATTGAGTTTGTCGTGCCACAGCCGTAACTCAATTATTCAAGAGGCTAAAGTTATATTAGGGAATAACATAAGATGTAATTGACAAGAGTTGCCTGCCTATTGAACATCACATGACGTTTCGTGCCACAACCGAGGTTGTGTGATGGAATGTAGGATCCCTATTCCCACTAGCATTATGAATGCTTAATTTTCACTTAGGGGGTTGAATAAATTAGATAAACTAGTGGGAGACACTTATGAATAAAGACCCGATTCATATAGTGTTTTGAAATGAAATTGAATATTTGCTAAGTGTTGTTATGTGTTTATCATTACAGATTTACTATATTCGTCATGTCTTCTACACTATCACTCAAGAGCATACTAGATGCTCACAAGTTGATTGGTCCTAATTTAGCTGTTTGTTTTCACTGTAACAAGTTGGGGCACTGGAAGAGGAACTGCAAGGTTTACCTTGCAGAATTGAAGAAGAAGAAGGGTAGTAAGACTACCGCTTCTGATTCAGGCATGTTCATGATCGCAGTTAATATGTCTCTAGGTCAAATTTCTACTTGGGTATTAAATACCGCCTGTGGTTCTCATATTTGCAATTCGTTGCAAGGACTAAAGGGAATTAGGACTCTTGAAAAAGATGAGGTGATTCTACGTATGGGTAATGGAGCAAGGGTCGCGTCCATATCTGTAGGATCATTTAGTTTACCTATGCCTACTGGCAAGTCTATTATTTTGAATAATTATTATTACGTTCCCTCTATTGTGAGGAATATTGTTTCTATTCCTATGTTGGATTTGGATGGTTTTTCATTTATTATTAAGAATAATGAATGTTCTATCCTTAGAGATAATGTTCTTTATGGACGTGGTATTTTAAATAATGGTCTGTATGTATGTGACGTGGAACATGATTTACTTCAGATAGAACAAACTAATAAAAGAAAATGAGATGATAAAAATCTGACCTATTTATGGCACTGTAGGCTAGGTCATATTAGTGAAAATAGATTGCAGACATTGCATAAGGAAGGGTTACTTGACCCCTTTAATTTTGAATCATATCCTACATGCGAGTCTTGTCTATTGGGTAAAATGACCAAATCTCCATTTAGTGGACATGGAGAGAGGGCTGCAGATTTTCTAGGATTGGTACACACAGATGTATGTGGACCAATGTCTAAGCAAGCCATGGGTGGATTTTCGTACTTCATTACTTTCATAGATGATAGATCTAGATTCAGATATGTGTATTTGATGAAACATAAGTCTGAAGCCTTTGAAAAGTTCAAAGAATATAAACATGAAGTGGAGAAACAAACCAAACACAGTATTATAACTCTTCGATCAGATCGAGGTGGTGAATACTTGAGTGGAGAGTTTCTAGATTATCTCAAAGAAAATGGTATAGTCTCCCAGTGGACTCCTCCATATACTCCACAGTTAAATGGGGTATCTGAAAGGAGAAATCGAACTTTGTTAGACATGGTTCGGTCCATGATGAGCTATACAAATCTTCCAGTATTCCTATGGGGTTATGCATTGGAAACATCAGCATATTTACTGAATAAGGTGCCTTCCAAATCTGCTCCTCAAACACCATATGAGATATGGAAAGAAAGGAAACCGAGTCTTAAATACGTTAAGATTTGGGGATGTCCAGCTTATGTCAAGAAAGTTGACCCAGATAAGCTGTCGATCCGTAAAATGTAATTTTGTGGGATATCCTAAAGAGACTTTGGGGTATTACTTTTACACCGATCATTGGGTGTTTGTCTCCAGACATGCTACCTTCTTGGAAAAGGAGTTTATCCTGGAAGGAAACAGTGGGAGCAAAATTGAACTTGATGAAGTTCAAGAAGCACAAACTACTATGGATCAAGTGGAAACACCTGTTCAGACTGAACAACCTTCTGTGGAACAGCCCATTCGTAGGACAGGGAGAGTGTCTCGCCAACCTGAGAGGTATTATGGCCTTGTCATTGAGAATGACAATGAGTTGTCAATCATTGATGATGACGACCCTGTGACCTATAATGAGGCTATGAGTAGTGTTGACTCAGAGAAATGGCATAGTGCCATGAAATCCGAAATGGAATCTATGTATACCAACCAAGTATGGACTCAGGTTGAGGCGCCTGAAGGTGTTAAGCCTATTGGGTGCAAGTGGGTATACAAAAGAAAGATTGGAGCAGATGGCCAGGTGGAGACCTATAAGGCCAGGCTCGTGGCAAAAGGATTCAAACAAAGGCAAGGGATTGACTTTGATGAAACTTTTTCACCTGTAGCCCTGTAAAAATCAATTCGGATTTTGCTTGCGATTGCTGCTTACTACGACTATGAGATCTGGCAAATGGACGTGAAAACGGCCTTCCTCAATGGGGAACTTGAGGAGGAAGTGTATATGACACAGCCAGAGGGTTTTCTTTCCAAGGGAAATAAACACCTAGTGTGTAAGCTGCTGCGAACCATATATGGTTTAAAGCAAGCTTCTCGTAGATGGAACATCCGTTTTGATGAGACAATCAAAGAGTTTGTTTCTATCAAAAACATAGATGAACCATGTGTCTACAAAAAGGTTAGTGGGAGCGCGGTAATATTTCTTGTATTATATGTGGATGACATATTTCTTATAGGAAATGATATACTGATGCTACAATCAGTCAAAGTATGGCTATCAAAGAACTTCACCATGAAGGACTTGGGAGAAGCATCCTACATTCTCGGTATGAAGATCTATAGAGATAGATCTAGAAGAATGATAGGTCTTACCCAGGGTACATACATCCAGAAAGTGCTTAAAAGGTTTAGCATGGAAAACTCCAAAAGAGGTCTCATACCGATGAGCCATGGAGTGTCCCTTTCCGAAAAAATGTCTCCTAAGACACCTGAGGAAAGAGAGCGTATGAGTCAGATTCCTTATGCTTCAGCAATAAGATCTATCATGTACGCGATGTTGTGTACAAGGCCTGATGTTGCTTATTCAATTAGTGTGACGAGTAGATATCAGTCCAATCCAGGTGAAGACTACTGGAAAGCAGTGAAAAACATCCTTAAGTACTTGCGAAGGACTCAGGACATTTTTCTTGTTTTTGGTGGTGAATCTGAGTTGAAAATAGAGGAGATGTCAACGTCGAGAGAGTTGACAGACATAACAACGTAGCAGACCCACTCACAAAGCCACTTTCTCAGAGTCACTTTGATCGTCATAAAGACAAGATGGGTATTAGATACCAGAGTGATTGGCTTTAGTACAAGTGGGAGATTGAAAGAGATATGTCCTAAGTCCAATCATGTATGAAGATTTAGGAATAACTTTTATGTAATCTGTTTTGATTTCATTGATATTAATAAAAGACTTGTTTTGTTTTTATTGCGGAACTATCTATTTAAATGTTTAAATAAGATATACCACAGTTTAGAGTAAAGCTTTTTATGGATTGTGATGAGATCATAATAATGAGACCTAAAAGATGATAACTCTAAACTTAAATAGTTCTTGGTCGTAGGATTACTAACTGGTAATTAATAATCCGCAAAGATCGGTACATACTATGCTTGCTTCATTATGAAGGATGTATGTTCTCATAGACATTTGTGTGGTGACACTATAGCTAGTATGTAGGTGCTTATTATAGAATAAGTTCACTAAACATGACTCACACAGCTGAATAACTGATAGAGTTCACTCACGTATCAGCAGTTGTTCACATAGTGATAGTTGTACAAGTATCCTTAGACTTGAGGTCATCATAGTCATCTTGTGTACACTGAACTATGCTTTGGTTTAGTTCTTAGTATCAAGAGATAATTATAAGAGCTCTATTGGGTATAGGAATTTGTACATGAAGATAGTGTATGATCAATAAAGGATCTACCCCTTCCAGTGTAGGAAGAGAATGTTCAATGCTGATCCACTTATGTTAGTTCAGGAATCTCTGGCCAGAGTGAATGAAATTAGAAAGGAGTTTCTAATTTACATAGAACTAAGCATAGTGAATGTGAAAGCAAGTGATTAAATAAGATAGGCTTGACACAAGTTCCATGCGTTGTATTTAATCATGACATTGCAGGGTAGAAGGAATTCGTATTATCTGGATAGTCGCGATATGCTGAGAAGTATCCCTCACGATGTAGAAAAATTTGATTAATTAATTAATCATATTTAATGAATTAGAGAATTTATATAAATAATGATAAAATAGTTTTATTATTATTTATTTCTACTACCGGCTTAATATTGAACCTACAGGGTCACACCATAAAAGAGAATGATTTAATGGTGGAGAAATTAATTAATAATAGCTGATAATTATTTATTTATGAAATAAATAATTAATTGGCAAATTTAATAATTGATTAAATGAGATTTAATTGATTATAATTTTAATTAAAAAAAAGTTCTAAATATTATTAATTAAGAATTTAATTTTTGGAAATTAAATCAAGTGAGAGAATTATTTTTAAAGTGTTTAGAAAAAGGATTAATAATTAAAAAGTGTTTTAATTATTAGTGAGAATAATAAAGGGTTAATAATAATAATATTTTATGGGAAAATTTTCAGCTGAAATTTTTTCCTATAAATATACTATTATAGACCCTATTTTTGCCTCAACCAAAAAGATTTACAAAACCCTAATTCTCTCCATCTCCTCCTCCTTCATTACATCGTTTTCTTGGTGGATACCGGTGGAGTGCTTCACACTTGAGGAGCAGCTGCTAAGGATCTCCATTCATCGTTTTTAGATCATCATTAACGACCTCCATCTTTCCATTAACGTAAAACTTCTTAAGGTAAACATACTGAACTACGAATTAAATATTATTTTTTGCATGGATCCTGCGGAGGGTTTCGGTTTTTTTTAAGATTTAAGTTTACGTTTTAGCTGCGTTTATATGCTAAAAACCCTTCAGAGGGAGTTTCAAAGGTGATTGTGTATAAGCTCGAGCAAGAGCATGGGTCTATAGAATGATGGACGAAATAGCAAATATATTTAGGCATGTGAAATGCGATACTATAATACTTAATGTTGATATATATACGTATATGTTTTGTTCTCCTATGACAAACCTCTATAGTTCAGAGGTAGATTCCAAGCCAGATATTTTGTGGCAGTATTTTTTTTATATACAATTCTCTTCAATTCATTCTTTTTTCTCTTTTTCATTTCATGTAAGCTGAGAAGAACAACCCTTCCAGAAAGGGAGGTATTTCCGAATGACTATCTATCTGTGTGATAGAAGCCTAGTAGGATACCACATGTTGTTTAATTGCTTGTCAAGTACTAAAGGTTGGCCACCTTCTGTACTAACTATGCGATGTAACAAGTGTTCATGATCATAGTGATCTTTCAATAAATTCTTTTACTTCTATATGATTGATCAAGCTTCCAAAGATAGAAGCATCTAGAAAAGGAGTACTATAAGTGCGTTGTCTTCGAAATCAAAATGTGTTCCTGGTACTAAGGTCGACGAAATAAACAGAAGGATATAGAACACTAGAGAGTAACAGTATAGCCAAAATGGTATTATGAACGAAAGATAATAACGCTTACGAACAAGAAAAGAAGGAGTATTGAGAAGCAAAAGCTATAGTGCTAGAAGCTATGATGAGAGTCTATGTAATAGACTTGAAAGAATTTAGAATAATCATTTATCGCGGATTGAGTTTTCTTATGATAATAGATCATATGTCAGTATCGAGATGTCGCCTTATGAGATCCTTGAGGGAAGAGAATGTTGATCTCCTTTATGTTAGGATGAAGTTGTAGAGCGCAAGATGCTCGGACCAGCAGTAGTCCAAAGGACCTAGGATATAATAGATCTAATCAAAGGACGACTGGTAGTAGCCCAAGATGGACATAAGAAGTATGCTGATTTGACAACGAAAGGACAAGGAGTGTGAAGTAGGGGACCTAGTGTTGTGAAAGGTATCCCCTTGGAAAGCCTTGGAAAGGGTTGATGAGGTTCGGAAATAAAGGAAAGCTAAGTCCACGATTTGTTGGACCCTTGGAGATATTAAGACGTATTGGGAAGTTAGCATATGAGCTAGCCCTACCCCCGAACCTGTAGCAAGTTCATAACGTGTTCCACATATCAATGTTAAGGAAGTGTAATCCGGATGCCAGACAAATAGGGGCATATGAGCGCCTAGACATGCAATAAGACGTAACCTATATGGAGCAACCAGGAAGGGTTATAGATCGAAAAGGAACAAGTGCTTAGGAGAAGGGTTATCAAACTAGTCAGGGTTTGGTGGTAGAACCATAATGTGGGAAAATTTACTTGAGAGTTAGAAAGTGCAATGCTAAGAGAGTATCCCTATTCATTTTCTATCTGATTCCGGGACGGAATCCTTTTAAGGAGGGGAGACTGTAATAACCCCAATTTTTGGAATTTTTGAAACACTGATGAATAGTAACTTTTTGCTAATGATGCTGATTAAGGAAAATTATCAGACCACGCTCTATAGGAGTACTGTTATGGAAATTCTAAGCTCGTATTAGTATTCCATAAAGTAAATGAGTGTATGTAAAGATCGTCAAAATCAAAATTCGAACACTTTGATTTTTCCCGAAAATCCACCAGATACCGAAATAATTGAGTATAAGGTAACATGATTAAAAGGATTTAAATTCAAGGATTTTAAGAGAGGATCACTAAAGGAATATAACATATTGAAAAAGGTTTAGGGGAACCCAAGTAATAAGATCCCTGATATGATCCCTCAAACGACGAACGAGAACGAAAGTTATGCGAACCGTAAAACAAATACGCAACCAAGAGATAAGCTTGTACAAGAATCAAAGGTATTATGACATCATCAAACCACAAGACAAAGACATATGGCAAAAATATGACACAAGCAGGATGACAAGGGGTTTTGTTTTGTTGCTTGATTTTGGGCCATGTAAAATTTACCATGGTAAAAAGCTAAAACATTTTCCAAGATAAAAAGGAGAAGCGACCAAGCAAATATCATAAAACACAAAAATTAGACGTTGACTTTTGCTTCCAAGAACAAAAGCTCTCGGCCAAAACAATACCAGCAACTTCAAACTGCCATATCTCCTTCAATACTCACTCAAATGTTGTGTTCTATAGCTTGTTGGAAAGGTATTGAGATGGCCTACAACTATTGTTCACAAGTCTCGTCCAAATAAGCATGATAAGACCCTCATTTTTACAGTTCTGTCAATCGGACATTTAGAAACTTCAAAACCTAACTTTGTGTTCTTGATTTCTTTGGAAAGATCAAGTTTGTAGGAGGTTAGATTAAGGCTCCCAAAGGTTTCCTAGAAACTTAACACCTACCAAAGAAGGTATAAACTTTAAACCCCAACCTTTACTTTATTTGTTAGTAAGTTTAATGGTTGGTTTTGTGAAATGAGAAGCATGGATTGTGATTATTAGTAGTTTGGTTTGATTTGGAAGTGTTTTGGTAATTGAAACTTGATTATAGTTCATAAGTATTGATTGTGGTTGTTTGAGTTGAAAAACTTGGAGGTTATGGACTGATGTGGTATGGTTTAGGTGTAGTTTTTTTGTATTGATGGTTATGAGTTGGTTGGTGGATAATTGGAGTAGTTTAAACATTGGTAATCGCGTAAAAATAGCCGTCGTATTGCCCATTTTTTTCAACTGCTTGTTCTTAGTGTTCAGGATAGAAAACTCAACAACCAATCTGTAAAATTGCCATGTTTATCTAGAGCGTGGCGTAAGCTTCGTTTTAATATGTGGATCGCTTGGTTCCAATGTACGGTTCAGGAGAAACGACCGTTTTAAGTAACAGCGTGTAAACGCAAATCATTAAGCGTGTAAACGACCGTAAGCGACCATTAGGGTATGAGTGAGTTTTGACTAGTTTATTAAGCGACCGTGGTCTAATTCCGGATTATGTTATTGTTCATAGGTTACCAGACCCACTCTAAACTTAAGTCTATCCCGGAACACTCAGGCAAGTTTTCTACCCGTATAACTGTTGTTGTGATGTATATATATATATGCATTATCTTGTGATAAGTGCATGATTATTATTAGCAAAGTCTTGCGATATATTGGAGCATGTTAATATGATATATATATGCATGCCTGTTTCATAATCTTGATATCTTGTTATTGATTCAATTGTTTATAAACTGCATAATACCTATGTTAGAGATAAGCAGTACTTGCGTATACCCTTAGTATAGGGGACCCATAGTTGAACATTTTCCTAAACCGGGAGGCGATGTTCCCGAGTATATTATATATTTATATATATAGTTTTCAAAATTATTAAACGAATAATGTTTATTCGATAGTTTTGTATTATAAATGAATATTATTTTGTATATTCATTCGAGGACTTATGACTCCACTTATTTTATTTAATGAATATTATTTTGAATATTCATTCAAGGACTTATGATTCCGCATATTTATTTAATGAATATTATTTTGAATATTCATTCGAGGACTTATGACTCCGCTTATTTTATTAAATAAATTTTTTTTTATTAAAGAACAATGTTTCCATATTTGCCAAGTATTCGGAAAATAATTGATAGTATCAAATCATTCTTACTTTAAATATTTCCAGAGATTATTTTCAAACTTTATCAAAACTATTTTTGGAAGGTTAGAGCGGATCCCAAAACTCGTTTTCAAATTTAAGATCTTCCTTTCGAAGGGGATTTAAATACTCGATCAAAAATCTGAGGGATCTGACTCCGTGATGTACTTTTATATTCGCAACAAGGTTGCTGTTTTGATAAAAGAGTTTTTGATTACTTACCCAACACTCGGGAAGTAAAATTCTTGGAATAAGTTAATCCATTAACAGACATCGCTTGGGAAATATCGGTGAGTTTTCCTTTCCAACTAGATACGACTTCTTGGTGGAGCCGTATCAACAAGTTTCTACTTGGGGAAGGGGGGATGAGCTTTACGTTTCAGAGTCATGGATTTCATCTGAACTAGGAGTGGCGTAAGTGGTCGAGTGGCGCCGACCCAACCTTATTATATTGGCCCAAATGGCCCGGAAGTTCCGCTAAGACGGTCCATTCCTTAGGATTCCAGTGTTCGGTTGACAAGTAAATCCGACTGTTCTCCTCTACATGTAGAAAATGGTGGGGTTGCACTACTACTACTGATCATCGTGAGTGGTTTTCCCGGCGCGGAAAACTCCCGAAATGAGTTCATCATCCAGTTAGATATTTTTACAACACTACCCAGAGCACTTCGATAGAATTGCTACGGTTGGGCGATTGTTGAGTGTTGGCAGGGTCGAGTTTTCAAAATGATGTTCCCGGAAACTGGAAGGTGCCTTTGAAACTGGTTCTGCTCCCGGAATCAAATCAATAGAAAACTCAATCTCCCGATCTGGTGGTAATCCTTGTAACTCGTCTGGAAACACATCTGAAAATTCATTAACTACTGGAATCTTCTCCAATCCGGGTACTCTCTTTTCAGTGTCCATAATATGGGCTAAATACGCTTCACATCCTTGTCTCAACAACCTCTTTGCTTCCAATATAGAAACAAATTTCTTGTCCTGCTTTTGTCCTTGATAAACTATCCTTTTATTATCTTCTGAATATAACAAAACTTTCTTTTTCTTACAATCAATATTTTCCTTATGCTGAGATAACCAATCCATTTCTAAAATTACATCAAACTCTCATAACTGAAAGGGTATTAAATCCACCAAAAAGAGATTCCCGCAAATTTCTATTTGACATCTAGGGCAAAACTGGGTTACTAAAACTTTATCCTGATTAGCTACCTCTATCAATAAGGGCTCATCTAGATTTTCCAACATCAAATTCACTTTACTTACACATTCTTTAGATATAAAAGACTTAGATGCTCCTGAATCAAATAAAACCTTAACAGGCACGGAATTTAGAGAAAGCGTACCTGCAACCACATCTGAATCTTGAGCATTAGATTTCTTGGTCATTTTAAAGGTTCTGGCCCTTGCTGTGCTAGTTGCTGGTCCTTGAGACTCATTCCCTCCTACGAGTAGCCGTCTTGCAGTTTCTGGAGATGTGCCCAACCTTACCACACTTGAAACAGGTGACTCCGATGTTTCCTGGGTTACATTCTGACGCATAATGACCCTTTTTATCGCATTTAAAACACTGGACTCCTTCCGGCACAGACCACTATGCTTTCTACCACATAACTTACAATCCACAACTAGCCTGGTTGACTGGAATGGGGCGGAGGCAACTGAGGTGACACCGAAATTTATCTGAGCAATGCCTTGCCTTCTAAATCTCCGATTCTTATTCTGGCCAAACTTCCTTGGGAACTTCTGACTAAATTCCTCCTGGTCTACATTACCTGTACCACCTTCAAACTTTCTCTTCCGATCACCCCTTTCCTTGGAGGCCAACTTCTGATCACTCTCAATCACCAGGGCGGCTTGAACTACAGAGGTATACGTCTTAAGTTGTAGGGCTACCACTCCACTACGAACTTCCGGCTTAAGTCCTTGCTGAAATCTCCTAGCTTTCTGAATGTTCACATATCCAGGGGCTAGTCGAGCCAACTCCGTAAACTTGGCCTCATACTCAGCCACGCCATTTTCTCCCTGTTTCAATTCCAAAAACTCTACTTCCAACTGACTCTGCAAACAATATGGAAAATACTTTTCTAGAAACAATTCCGTAAACCTGGCCCAAGAAATAGGGCCTTCTCCTTCTAAGGCACGCGCAGATTCCCACCAAAAACTTTCTTCACCTTTCAGAAAATAACTAGCATAATCTGACTTAGAATCATCACTTACTTGAATAAGGGTGAAGGCTTTCTCCATTTCTTTAAGCCAAATTCTAGCAGCAATCGGGTCTACCTCGCCCTTAAACTCTGGGGGTTTAACTGACTGGAAAGACTTGAAACTAACAGTCTGGTTCAACTCTCTTGGCTGGGGTTGTTGTTGAAGCTGTAACTGTTGTTGGATTTGTTGATGTTGTTGTTGTATAAATTGCTGCTATTGCTGGAATTATTCTTGCTGCTGAGCCATCTGACTAGACTGTTGGCGCAACAAATCTAGTAATCCATCCATGACTGGCCCCCCTTCAAGGTTCCTGCTGGAGGAATTGTACGGGAAATTTTTTTTGGGAGGTATTCTCCTGAAACACAACAAAAAAAGTTTTATATGAAAATTGTGCCCCCGGGTAGCAACAGCTTTATGCATCAGGAGAATGCGGTCACAATTAAATATACCCTTCCTTGTTTATTTGGGGTCCACCCATGATGCATAACTAAATTCAACAATCCAGCAACAAATACAACAATAACAATAACAGCAATAACAAAAGTGTAATAAAATAAAACCGACAACCGTAACATCAGAAAATGATAGTACAACAACAGTACAAATCCATCTAACAACTACAGTACAACACTCATAATATACTAAGTACACAACAAAATTGGCTGTCATAGCAGCCCCGCCTAATACAAGCTACAATATAGAGAAAACATACATAAGAAAATCATCTACAGAACTCCTGCAACTAACTCCGAGCTCTGTATCTCACTGCAGCAAATCTAATCTAGCCACTGTCACTGCCACCAATGGATCCTAACTCAAATACCAACTAGTTCACAAGATCCTGGTACTGAACAGCTCTAAACTCGGAGCTAATGAAACGGTCAATGGTCCGAGCTCTCTCTACTGCAGCCTGAGTCAAGGATCGAACTCTCTCCTGCACATCTGGGGAAGGGGCAGAAATACCCTGGAAAGGCCCGACCGGAATCTGGTCAAGCTGAGCTGCTAACCCTGGGCTATGCTCTCTGATCAAAGACTGGTTCACCGCTCGGTGAACATGGTAAGGGATCGGGGAGGATGCATCTGAAAGAACAGAGGGAGGAACAAGTGGTCTCGAGGTGGAGGAACTAGGACCACATCCTGGAGGGAAATCCCTAACAGCCGACAGTGACCTTCGTACCCAGCGAGGACAGATACTAGGTCCTGACACACCTCCTAATACAACTGGAGGAACAGGTGGAGGAGGCATGGGAGTCTCCTAGGCTACAACATCCAAGGTCCGCTCAGAATCTGAATCATCTAAGTCTGACGGGTTTCCCCGAGAAGGAGAATTGGAGATCACTATAGGCCACTGCCAATCATAACAATATACAGGAAAGACAAAACAAGGTTAGGGCAAGTCTATTAAAATATTAATAGATGTCAGGGTAACGCCGTCGGAACCCTCGACTGACACTTATGGTTGCTCCTCGACATGAGTTGCTGACTCACACTATAGGACATACTTCCTACACCTTACTGACTCATCTCTTAACCTAAATTAGGGACTTGAACATGTGGCTCTGATACCAACTGCTACGGCCTCAACCCCGGGGTCAGGGGCTGACGTCACCAAAATATGATAAATTATAACAAAAACTACTTAATATACTTTATTATAATACACGACCCCACCCAGGAGCCGAAACAGGTTCAAGTATTATTTAGGTTACAACACACACACTAACTTATTCAAAACCAGACATCCTCAGTTATTACAGCAACTCATTAGACCTCAGGGTCTGATACAACTACCTCAGAGGAGCCGGGACCGGAGGCTGGCACTCTATGCTGACCTGGTCTTCTAGATATCTGCAGTAAATAAATACAAAACAAGCTGCAAGGGTGAGAAATCCATTGCTCAACAGTACCTCTATATGAATAACCAGTAACAGGATGTATAAAACAGTATAGGAACATATATTAAACTGATATACGAAAAATCCGTAAAACAGGCATAAACTGGATATCAAAACTAGCATACTTTGCAAAATAATATCATCTGTAGTGTGCTGTGTAAAAATAACAGAGTTCAATTTTAGCATGCTATTTCCTTTCCAAAACCACTGTCCATTGTTGGACCCATAAATCACCTGTCCCGTTACGGGGACTATAAACCATTTGTTCCGTCTCGGGAACCATTAAACCTTTATCAGATATATAAAAGAGGATGAATTCTAGGGACAGCTGATCAGTCTATCCCACCACAAATTTCATTCCGGAACTCAGAGACTAGCTAGGTCTTTGTCATACTGGACTAAGCGGCCTACCAGTGTGCGCATCCGACTTAGCCTCTTACGCAACCATGCTGGGCCGTTACCTAATAACGGACCTCTTACGCCAACTGAACATCCAATATCTGATTTATTTTTATCCAGTTTCCAAAATCATTTACACCTATCTCTGTTTAAATGATTACAGCACACATTCTAAAAATCCCTTTTTAATTTTTAATCACAATTTAGAGATAGGCATTTTCAGAAGTTACTTTTTTCCCAAAACCTCGTTCAGTAAAACATATTTAAATACGGGAAATACGTAACTTAAAATATTATGTTCCAGTACGTAATTTAAATCAACAACTATTAAAATATACTGAACTGTAAAAGATTAGTTCAGGGGTACTTGCCTTGCGATGCTTTGCACTAACTCTGGCTTAACTCTAATTGACTTCTACTGGGTCCTTTGACTCGATCCTACGAAATCGAAACAACCTAGGTTAGACAACCGATTATGCTTGACTTTTCCTCACTAACTAATTACCCAACGATATAATTCTCGACTCGTAAGCATATTAATATCAATAACATATACGTAATAATAGTGCACATAACAATCAGGGTTTAATTTTTATTAAACGAGATATATGTACTCGATTTATAATTTAAGGTAATTTTTAGAAAAATTGGACAGTGACTCCTCTGTTTATAGGACTACCCGTTGAAACATCAATCGACGTCAAATCCCAACAAAATCAATTTGAATCGTCACATAACTAAATTTTAGTCTTGCACATAATTTATACAAATTTTATTTATTAAAATATTTAGGACTCAGAACGGGGTCATCACCGTCCACCGCACGCTCTTAACAATTCATCACGCGCGGTGGCAAAATTTATTGGTGCCCGAAAATACACGGGTGTCCTAATAAATTTCACCGATTTATTAAAATCATATCCCGTATGAATTAAATTTAATATCACGAAATATTAGTCAAAATTCCTGCACAAAACCATAAAATAATTAATTCCCAAACTGCACAACACGCGCCATGACCACAGACTGCAACAATCAACCGGAAAACCAAAAGAACAGCGACAAGAATTAGGGAAAACAGGGACACACACATGCAACTGAATACACACACAGAACATACATATATATACGTATATACATATATATACATCAACCAGAAAGAATCAGACCAAAGTTCACCGAAAACGAACCAGAAGAACAAAGCTACGGCGGCGGTGATGAAAAACGGGAGGAAAAACAGAGATAGAGAGGGGAGGAGAGAAGGGAAAACGGAGGAGGTAGAGAGTATGGAGGAGAGATAAGGCGAGAGAGATTAAAAGTAGAGAGAGAGAGAGAGATAACGAAAGAGAGAGACAGCCGAGAGTAGAGAGACAAAAAAATTGATTGTAAAAAAAAACCCTGCTGCTTACACGTATCACTCCCACCTTCTAATTACAATACACGTGTCTTGAATCCTTTCTGTAAAATTTCTGGTTCGTTTTTGCTAGTTTGACGAACCAATCGCGTTTTAAAATTTATCGAAAAATTAAAATTTCAATACCAAAATTCTAGAAATATTCGAGAGTTAATAAAATAAAATTTTCATAATTTTTAAAACATTTTACAAACACAACTTATACCCGTATTTAACAAATAAACGAAACAACGCGCGAGTAAGATTACTCCCGAAAATTACCAAAATAATTTTAAAATTCTCAAAATATTGTAAACATAATAAAATATGAGTTTCATAATTTTTGAAGAATTCAAGAATTAAATATGGATTTTACGTTTTAAATGAATTCAGAAAATTATTGAAGAATAAATAAATAACAAAATATTGATTTGTAAATTTTGTAAAATCCCTAAAATAATTAGCAAGATTATAAAATCATAAAAATTTTTTTGGAGAGAACCCAAATAATTTTGGAAATAAAATTGTCATAAAATCACTTTGTAAAAGTGAAACGAAAATAACATTGTACACCAGCTAATCATAAAAACACACTACGCAATCCAACAATCACATATAAAAAATAATAAATAAACACAGAGACCATAAGTAATATAAACTTCTTTATTAATTATCCACGTAATAATTACATATTTAAATATTACAGAAATATACGAGTTGTTATAATACTTGGCAAAATAGGGCCAATGATTTTATATGACAGATCGGCTATTGAAACATTGTTTGGGTAGTACAACTTTTGATATAAATACATTTAACAGATAATAAAACACCCGATAATTATCCAGAACACATTCTGACCGAAACAAAATACACGTAACACATAACAGCTAGGGTTTTATGACTCAACACACTTAATGATTTAATAAAACACATAAATCATCTTTATTAAGATATAATACAAGCATAATTTCTCGGTCGTTACACAACACTTACATTCACCTGTTTCATATGCAGTAACTCCTTTGTAGGAAGGTATTCCGTAATGGCCCTCCAAATAAAATTCTTGAGCTCTGGAGGGACCTTTAAATTCCATTAACTCCTCCAAAATATAAGATTTCCACACGGATTGGACCATAGTTTACTTTTCTGAAGCATCACGTATGCTAACTTGACCGAATAGTTACCATATTTTTTTCTCTAGTACCAACTTTCAGAATCAATATTAGACAGAGGTGTTTCTATAATCAAATTGACATCTGGTCGTTCAAAAATATCCTTTATCAAATCTATATCACACCTTCTCTGACCTGTGACCATCGGATCATTTGACCCTTCATCAACTCATTTGCGGTCATGATACATGGATTCTCAACATTAGGCAACCACATACCGTCCATTATACTCACAATCATTGTTGTCACGATGGTCGACTAGTCGACTAGTCGGTATGAGAAATTTGGCTGGAGAGCTCGACTAGCGAATTGTCGACTATTTGGTCGACTAATCGGTCGATTTATCGACTAGTCGGTCGACTAGTCAATCGATTAGTGCAAAATTTAATCAAAATTTAAAATGAAGAAAATTAAAAAAAATCTAAAAACCAAATCAACATCAGCAACAATCAACATGCTAATTTCAACTTTTATATCTTTATGTGGGTGTATTTATGTATGTATAAATTGATTAAAACTGAATATACATGTATTATAATCTTTTTATATATTAGTATAATCAGCTTATCTGTGTGAGTACATAGAAGGGAAAATAGATATGTTTGTGTTTAACATTTCTATTTTGTGTTTGATAGTTATAAAATGCCACATATATAAGATTTATTTAATTTATTTAATTATATCCTTTATATATAATAAGCGTAAGTGACTTCTTATCCAAAACTTTGGTCATGTACCGTCAAAACAATCTCAATTGTTGATTTGATATAATTAAAAATAGACGATTAAGATTACATATTATTACAATCAGTATATTATAAATACAATAATATATAGAAGATTAAATTTAACCACAAGTTGCGATATAATGTCCGAATACAATTGTAAATAGAATAAAATTAAATTTTACCAATCACAAATGTAAAAGGATTACAGTATTCTACTACTATTAAAAATACCAAAATATGATACAATGATACAACAGTAGATATAATATGATTAGATATTGTACTATATATAATTGTAATTCAATTTTTCATTCATAAAATTTTCAATTTATACATATTAGTTGCAACAATATTACAATAAATTATCAAAAAATAAAAATAATATTGCAACAATGTCAGAAATAACTATATTATGTACATTAAAATTTTTAAAATAAATTTTAATAATTTTAAAAAATAAATAAAAAAAGGTAAATTTAAAAAACCGTGCATCGCACGGGTTATAAGTTAGTTATATCCTTATTATATAATATGCATACAGAGGATCTTATCCAAATTTTTAATAGTGATGGTCCATTTACTGTCAATTTAATATAGACCATTAGATCTTTAAACAAATTGATCATATATCCGTTGGATCTAAAATAAAGCAATATTCAATAACCAACTATAAGTAGGTATTCTAAATTGAATATAATATCATACACTTTCAATGATCTAAACAAAAAATAAGTAAGAATCTTAAACTAAATAGAATAGTAATGCAAATTCGTAATTATTTCTTTTCTTCAGTTTCCGGATAATATTTTTTGAACAAAATTTTTAAACCATCACTGAATTAAACATTACTTTGTGAGTTTCGCGTGGGCTGTAAAATCGTCAAATTCTGATTTACAAAACTCAGGATAGAGGCACAATAAAATTAAACAAAACTCAGTAATTCTTTTTATTTATATAAAATTTAATTTAATTTTTTAACTATTTAAAATTAATAAACATTTTTTAAATAAAAATAAAATATTCGTGCATTACACGCCGAATTATTAAATGTTTGGGAGTCGGTTAGTCAGTACCGAATTTGGGTTTATATAGTACTTGGGTTTATATAATACACAAGATTGTTTTTGTATCTATATTACTCATGATACTTTTTTTAAAACTTAAATAAAGATAATTCGTTCGCCGGTGTAATGATATTGAAATAAGACAAAATAATATACACTATTCACTTTGACTATAACAAAATTATACTAATGATCGAGATTAACATAAATTTAAAATCAAACTAAGCATAATTAGTTAAATTTAGTCGGTGTAATGCATTTCAGACTAAAACTGAATAATAACTACTAATTATTAGGCTAAAAATCAAACTAAATATAATAGTTGGATTGAGTCAGTATAATGGTTTTCGGGATAAAAAAATTTAAGATAAAAGTTAACGTGATTCGTATACTATCGAACAAGTATAAAACTGTTCGTTTAAATTAAAAAATAGTTATATTTCATAAACACGCATGGAAATAGCACTAATACTTTATATTTTAATTAGAAATGATATTTGATTCAAATTTAAATACCTCTAAATAAAAATATTAAATTATATTTTTATTATATAGTATACATAAGGGTGATCGTATCCAAATTTTTGATAGTTATTGTTTCTTTTTGTGCAAGACATGCTTGTACATAACAAGACTATATCACCTTAACAACCCTATGGATAAGTTGTATGATAATCCCATTATATTCTGTAATTGTATTTCTTGAGTCTGTAAAAATACTAAGTACATTAGACTGGGGGATTTTTCTATGAACAACCATCAAGCTAAGGAATAAGCTCTGGAAGAAGATCAATCATGATCATGCCTCAGAGAGAAGTGTAGAAGCTTGGAGTCGAATAATATTGTTCTAGGAAAAAAAATTCTAATTCAGATATCAACAAGTCACAGATCAAGAAATATAGAAAAGTATGTCGAGAAGTCTAAAATGGCTTGTAGAGAAGTCCCAAGATATATAGACAAGTCAATCTGCATGTATAACTCTGGAGATATCGACAAGTCAAAAAGTCCATGTAAAGAACTAGAGATATCGACAAGTCAAAAGCTCATGTAGAGAGCTGCAGATATCAATAAGCCAAAAGCTTATGTAGAGAAATGGAAATATCGAAAAGTCAAAAGTCCATGTAGAGAACTGGAGATATTGACAAGTCAAAAGCTTATAGAGAACTGGAGATCTCGAAAAGTCAAAAACCTATGTAGAGAACTTGAGATATAAATAAGTCATTTTACTTATCGATAGATGACATCTCTACACAACAAAAGAGATCTCGACAAACAACTTCAGAATTCAGAATACGGACAACTTGAAGATTCAAGATTATCAGTCAACAAATAATTCTATCACTGAATTGGAAAGCCTAAAAATGCAGCTTGAAGAATACAAGATCAAGGGACAAGATGAATTGGACAAAGGAGGGTTACAGACCTAGTAGATTCTGCACAAATATGCTGCACTAGAAATGGAAATAGACAAATGAGCGATAGGAAATGTGTTAATCTATTTTACCACAAGTTCTATAAACCGTGATTGTTGATCTATAAAACATGTCACTGGTCCTTGTTTTAGTTGTAACAAATAGATCTAGGAAATCTTGTAATTCTCTCAAGAGAAGTAGTTGCGTTCTTATTTTCAAGAACAAATATTTGTAGCAAGACAAATTTAATTTAATACAAATCAAGTGAGTTTTTGATAAATTGCATGTGTGCTTATATTTAGTGTTTTATCACTACAAATTCTTCTAAGATGTTTAGTTCCACAAGCCACAAACACGCACTGTTAAATCAAGAAAATAAGAAAACACATTCACCCCCTCTGTGTTGCACTTCATACCTAACAAGTGGTATCATAGCAAAAACTGAAAGTAAACAGATTAGATCTTGGAAGTATGAGTGCACATAAATTTAGCAGTATCAAGATCCCTATCTTTGACATAGTGAACTACATCTTTTGGAAGAAGAAGATGATGTTGTTCATCAAGATGGCCAATCCACTGTATATTGTAATTCTTAAGCATGGACCCTTCATTCCTATGGTAAGGGTGCCTGAAGTAATAGATGGTGATATGGTCATTCCTGGAGACTTTGCTCCTAAAGATCCATCTACATACACTTAACCAGAGAAGGAGAAAGTTTCACTTGACAGCAGCTTGCAACTCATTCTCATTGAATCTCTTGATCATATGATGTATAATAACATTATCAACTGTGAGTCATATAAGCAGGTCTGGGAGAAGATAGAGATCTTGTGTAGAGGTACTGAAGAGGTGAGATCGAACCAAAGAAGGATTCTAGTTTCACAATATGAGGGCTTCATGGCTAAACCTAAGGAAGACAATACTGAGGTCTTTGAAAGATTCAACAAGTTGATAGATGACTTGTAGCTTCATGATAAATACTATAAAGCTGAGAAAGTTAACCTTAAATTTTTACTCACTCTTCCTGACCATTTAGAACAAAATATCCATGCATTAAGAGAAGGAAGAGATCTCTGGAGAATAACTTTGGAGCTTTTATATGGTATTCTTAAAACCTAAGAGGTAGAAATGATGCAAAGAAAGTCATTAAAAGTGAGTCAAAGGCTTGTTGTGGATGTATCAAGTGCCTTGATAGCAAATGATAAGAAAACAACTGAAGATGAAATTGAACCCCAGACTTAAGTTATTCAAGATGTTGAGCAGAAGAACAAGGAACCTAAAAATAAGTCATCTTGGAGTTGGAAGAGGATGTGTACTATACTCTTGATGAGTTGGATGAAATGGACCAGTCTATGGCTTATCTAGCAAGAAAATATTTAAACATCAAAGTCAAGAAGCCTATGTATTTTAAAGGCAAAGGTCAAACATCGTAAATAACAATTGGAAAGGAGACTCAGACAAATATAACGGGCAAAGGTGGCGACAAGTCAGGATCTGTGGACAGATCAAAGACTAGATGCTACAACTATGATGAACTTGGTCACTTTGCCACATAATGAAGGAAGCCAAAGAAGGTGAAGAAGGATAAGGCTTATTTGGAACTTAAAGTTAAGTATGAAGCACTTCTAATAAAATAACAGGGAAAAGCTTATATTGCTGAAGGTAAGAGTTGGGATGACACAGATGATGAAGGTGATGTTGAAAAATATGGAAAATATGCTTTCATGGCATTGGAGCAAGGAGAGTCATAAACATCTAAATCAGAGGTACCTATTCTAACTACTATTGATGTGTGCTACACAATATAAGGAAACTGTTGAAAAAATGGGTGTAGAAATGTTTCACATTCATACAAGTATGGTGGCAGCTACTGAGGAAGTGAGTAGGCTGTCAAAAGTGAATGAGAAACTTGAGATTAAAAAAAACAACTAGAACTGTAGCTTTTTAGTCTAGAAGCAGTTAGACAAGAAAATGAATACCTCAAGAACAAGCTAAAGTGTGCAGAGGAAGTATAAACTGTGCTAAGAGAAAATTTTGAGAAAAATGATCTGCAGCTCAAATAATTTAAATGTGAATCTCAATTGGTTGGTCAATACCATGAGAAGAACAAACCTTATGCTAACATATCTATTGGTTTTTACTATGAGGTTGTCGCATCCTACAAGAAAAGTGATGTTGATAAGGGAAATGAAAGTGTGAACAAAGATGTTCATGTGGTGCACAAAAAGGTGAATGCACCCTTGTTCAAATCTTATGAGGTGAACTTCAGTGAAGTGGAGCTTGTCATCAAGCAGGAAATTGCAGATGAAGATAAAGAAAAGAAAGATGCAAAATCCACTCTTAACACTAAATGTGAGAAGGAGCCTGAAGTTAGTCCAATTTCCAAGACACCAGTAAATAAGATCAAGAATGAAAGCACTGGAAAGAAAAAGAAAAACAGAAATAGAAAGATAGGTGTTAGGAATATGTTTTGAACTTGATGATAAGTTAAACAAAATACCTTAATAGATTTAACTTAGTGAATTTTGTAGCACTCGACGGATGATCTAATATAGTCCCGACGGATGAACTTTATAGTCCCGACGGATGACAAATTGACATCCATCGAGTGAGTAGCTTATGTAACAAATAAGAACTGTAGCACATTTTTGCATACAACATGTTTTAGTCAAGTAGATTTCTTAGGGTTCTGTAAGTCATGTTGACTACTAGATTGATATGCAGAATATGTTGATTAATTGTAAATATGAGATGTCTTGTAATTCTGTATAAGTAAAATAGAGTCAAGTGGCAGATAGATTCCCGACGGATGATCAACAAAGCTCCCGACGGATGACAAACATAGTCCCAACGGATGATCAAATTCAAATAGCTGTTGACAGTGACAACACAGTCACATGCGTTGGGTGTTTGCAAAAGGAATGTGGCAGCCTGTTAAGCAGCAATTTGAGAACAAAGAAACATTACCATTTTCATGCAATTGTGAAGATATTCAAAGATGCTGGAATAGAGTAGTGAAGCAGCATGGAGTTAGACTAGATATGTTTTGTTTTATTATCTTGTTTTATTGTCATGTAAACTTGGTGATATATAAACCAAGTGTAGCAAGTAGAACAGTTAACCAAGCAAGCTTATTTTCAGAGAAACATATCAAGCTGTATTCTGTAAGCATTTCTCTGTAGTTTAGTTGTTCAAAATTGTAAGCAGTTGTGAGCTATTCAAAGCTTCATAGAGTTCTCAATTTGATATATATATATATATATATATATCTGGTGGATACTTTCAAATCCATCATAAAGTTTTAAAAGCTTGTGTTTTTATTACTTAGTGTTTTTATTTCTATCACTCTTTTATTCTACACCTTTGCTAATCAAACACTGTTATATTTATCAAGTTAGAACATTCTTTTAATTTGAAAAAGTAGCCAGAATTACATTCAACCCCCTTCTGTAATTCTTGTTGTATTGTTAGGGAATAATAATTGGTATCAGAGAAAGCTCTTAAAGAACAAAGAGTATAAAGATCAGAACAAATAACAAGATGAACAAAATGGATGTTGGACTAAAGATTTTATTTCTGGACAAAGACAACTATCACCACTGGAAGGTAAAGATGCACCTACATCTTCTTTCCCAAGATGAGGTTTATGTGGACTGTATAGAGAGAGGTCCTCATGTACCAATGAGAGCTGCAACTGGCAATGAGCCATCTGTTCCAAAACCTAGGCATGAATGGTCAGACCCTGATATTGAGCAAGTCAGGAAGGATAAGAAGGCCATGAATATATTGTTCAATGGAGTTGACGGTGATATGTTTGATAACATCATCAACTGTAAAACAACCAAAGAGGTTTGGGACATAATCCAGATTATTTGTGATGGCACTAAGCAAGTAAGGGAGAACAAGATGCAGCTACTGATTCAACAATATGAGCATTTCCACTATGAAGAAAGTGAATCTCTCACTGATATTTTTAGTAGATTTCAAAAGCTACTAAATGCTCTGAAGTTGCATGGAAGAGTCTATCAAACAAAAGACTCTAACCTCGAGTTCCTTAGATCTCTTCCAAAGGAGTGGAAGCCAATGACAGTCTCATTGAGAAATTCACAGGATTATAAGGAGTTCACCTTGGAGAGACCGTATGGCATCCTAAAAATGTATGAGCTTGAAATAGAGCAAGATGAAAGGATGGAGAAAGAAATGAAGAAAGGAGGGTCCATATCACTAGTTGCTGAGTTAGAGAAGAAGAAAGAGATGAAGGTAGAAGTTGTTGAGTCTACATCAAAGGTCTGTGAAAGAAAGGGTAAAGGGCTGCTAGCTGAAAATGAAGATCAATTGAGCCAAGATGACATGGATGATATTGATGAACATCTAGCATTCTTATCCAGAAGATTTTCCAACCTCAAATTCAAGAAGAATTTTGGAGCAGCTAAGCCAAACAGAAATATGGTTGATAAGTCAAAATTTAAGTGTTTCAAATGTGGCTTGGCGGGTCAATTTGCTAGTGAATGTAGAAAGTCCGATTCCAGCAAAAAGAAGTTTGAGCCTGTTGATTATAAACAGAAATACTTTGAGTTGCTCAAACAAAAGGAAAGGGCTTTTATCACACAGGAGAATGACTGGGCTGCAGATGGATTGGATGAAGATGAAGAAACAAGCTATGTCAATCTAGCCCTAATGGCCAAATCTAATGAAACATAAACAAGTTCTTCAAGTAATCAGGTAATCACCACTAATTTATCACATTTATCTAAAGATGAGTGTAATGATGCAATAAATGACATATCCACAGAATTATATCACCTGCGTGTTACACTTAAGTCCCTCACTAAGGAAAATGCTAAAATTAAAGAAAAAATTTATTTTTAAGTGAGAGGAATAATGTGCTGGAGTCTTAGTTTATTGAATTTGAGAACTTGAGAATTGAGTGTAAGATTGCTAAGGATGAATGAACTGAGTCCTTGAAGAAAGAAGAGATTTTAAAGAAGCAGCGTGAATAAGAACAGGAAGTGATTACGGCATGGAAATCATCTAGAGATGTTAATGCTCAAATCATTAAAGTTCAAGGTATTGAGTCCTTTTGTGATGCAGCCTGGAAGAGGAGTAAAGAGAACCTTGAGTCCAATCTGGTTGAAGGATTGTTTACAGATGTGGACTCGATGAATGATGAAAATCATCCGTCAGATAATCAAAAGAATTATCCGTTGAGTGACAAGGAGCCACATTCGTCGGCTGTGAGTAAACCAGTTAGCAAAGCTAAGCTAGCTAAGTTGAATGAAAAATATGGATCAGTTTCTAAGAACTTTATTCCAGGAGAATCAAGTCAAGCCAGAAAAGAAAAGAAAGTAAATTTTGGTCAATTATCTATCAAGCAATTTAATGATAGATTAGAAAAGATTGAGGTTAAAACAGAAACTAAAAGGAAAAACAATAGAAATGGGAAAGTAGGAATTAACAAACATAACAACTACACACCTGATAAATATGCACAAAGAAAAATCTGTGTTAAGTGTGGTAGTGTTAATCACTTGTCTGTTAATTGTAAACTTGCTATGCCTACTTCCATGTCTGTACTCCCTTCTTTTCACAACATGACTGCCATGCTTGGAGAATCTTTGGTATCTGGATAGTGGTTGCTCAAGGCACATGACTGGAGATTCTACCCTGCTCACTGAGTTCAAGGAAAGAGCTGACCCAAGTATTACTTTTGGAGATGACAAAAAAGGTTATACTGTGGGATATGGCTTGATTTCAAAAGATAATGTCATCATTGAAGAAGTTGCCCTAGTGGATGGTCTCAAGCATAATTTGTTGAGTATCAACCAGCATTACGATATGGGAAACTCAGTTACTTTCAATTCAGAAGCCTGTGTTGTGACAAATAAAAAGAGCAAAAAAGTGGTTCTCACTGGAGTGAGAAAAGGAAATGTGTACTTAGCTGATTTCAACTCATCAAATGCAAAATCAGTAACTTGTCTTCTTAGTAAAGCAAGTCAATATGAAAGTTGGCTTTGGCACAACAAGCTGTCCCATCTAAACTTCAAGACCATGAATGAACTTTTCAAGAAAGAACTGGTTAGAGGTATTCCTCAAGTGGAGTTTACTAAGGATGGATTGTGTGATGCCTTCCAGAAAGGAAAGCATATTAAAGCATCATTCAGAAAGAAGCTTGATTCAATAATTGAAGAACCTTTGCAATTGTTACACATGGATTTGTTTGGACCAGTCAATGTATTGTCCATCTCAAGAAAAAGATTTTGCCTAGTAATTGTGGATGATTTCTCAAAGTTCTCTTGGACATATTTCCTAATGTCTAAAGATGAAGCTAGTGAAATCATCATCAATCACATAAGGCAAGTCAACAATCATCCTGACTTTAAAGTAAGACGAATCAGGAGTGACAATGGAACTGAGTTCAAGAATTCTGTGATGAGATCATTTTGTGAAGAGAATAGGACTATGCATGAAGTTTCTGCAGCAAGAACTCCACAACAAAATGGAGTAGTGGAAAGAAAGAACAGATCTCTTATTAAAGCTGCAAGGACAATGCTTGAAGAATCAAAGTTGCCAACATATTTTTGGGATGAAGCTGTGAATACTAACTGTTACACTCAGAACATCTCTTTGGTTAATCAAGCAAAGTGCATGACACCCTACTAATTGTTCAAGAATAGGAAGCCAACTCTAAATTTTCTTCATGTCTTTGGCTGCAAATGTTATATCTTAAGGAATCAAACTGATCAACATGGAAAGTTTGATGCTAAAGCAGATGAAGGAATTTTTGTTGGATATGATGTGGGAAAAGCATATAGAGTCTACAATCTAAGAACCAACATTGTTATGGAATCAATACATGTTGTGTTTGATGATAAAAAGATTGAAGGACTGCAAGATGGAGATTTCCATAAAAGCCTCAAGTCTGATAATGTAGATATGGTTAGTGATGATAGTGATGATGAAAGTGATCAAGAAATAGTGACTAAGGATAATGCAGAAAAATCTACAACCAATGAAGCACATAATTCAACATCTGTCGAGTTACAAAATGCTTCATCCGTTGGGAGACAATCTTCCTTATCAATCGGGAGACAATCAGCTTCATCCATCGAGATACAAAGTGCATCATCCATCAGAACAAGGAGAGAAGCTGAGAGTCAGAATAGATCACCTACAGAAAGTACCCCTTTCTCAAATCAAAGATTCACAAACTCAGGGGGAGTTTCTCATAATCAAAACTCAGTCACACATCAAGACAACAATGAGGCCTCTTCATCTAGAGCTAATCTACCTCAACAAAGAAAATGGACTAAAGATCACCCTTTTGAGCTCATCATTGGTGATGCATCTTCTAGAGTTCAAACAAGGAAAGCAACTCAAGAAGAATGTCTATATAGCAGCTTCCTTTCTAAGAAAGAACCAAAGAAGGTAGAAGAAGCTTTGTTGGATCCTGATTGGATTTTAGCAATGCAGGAGGAGCTAAACCAATTTGAAAGGAACAAGGTATGGAAGCTGGTACCCAAACCTAAAGGAAAGAATCTAATTGACACCAAGTGGGTATTCAGAAACAAGATAAATGAAAATGGCATAATGGTCAGGAACGAAGCTAGATTGGTTGCTAAGGGCTACTGTCAACAAGAAGGAATAGATTCTGATGAAACTTTTGCTCCTGTTGCAAGATTTGAAGCCATCAGAATTTTCTTAGCCTATGCAGCCCATGCCAATTTCAAGGTCTATCACATGGATGTCAAACGTGCCTTTCTGAATGGAGATTTGGAGGAGGAAGTCTATGTCAGTCAACCACCTGGTTTTGAAGATCCAAATTTTCCAGAATATGTCTACTATCTTTTGAAAGCACTTTATGGACTGAAGCAAGCACCTAGAGCCTGGTATGACACTTTATCAAAGTTTCTTTTAGAAAATCACTTCACAAGAGGTACTGTTGATAAAACTTTATTCTTTAGAAATGTTAATGGCTCTAGTATACTTGTTCAAATTTATGTAGATGGTATTATATTTGGCTCTATAGATGAAAAACTTTGCAAAACATTTTCCAAATTGATGCAAAGTAAATATGGAATGAGCATGATGGGAGAACTAACCTACTTTCTTGGTTTACAAGTTTAAGCAAGTTAGTGATGGAATATTCATTAGTCAAACTAAATATATTAATGATCTTTTAAAGGAGTTTGATCTAATAGATTGCACATCTGCAAAAACTCACATGGCCACTGTTAGGTCCCAATATGTTTATAGAAGGGGGGGGGTTGAATACAAACTATACCGTTTAATCGAATTTAGTGCGGAATAAAAAAATTGAAACAAAATTCAAGTTAAATAAAAATATTATTAAACTTGAAAGGTGTTACAACAATGGTATCGATTACAAGGGATTAATCTCAAATTAATTATCACAAATCTAGAATAAATTCGACATGAACTTTTTCTATTTTTGCAATAAAAAGAACCAAATGCTAAAAGCAATTTGAGATTAAGTTCTAGGGATTTTGATCCGCTAGATAGTTACACAAGAACAAGAGAATGATTTCTAGTGGTTTGGATTTAACTTTAAAACTAGAAATGTATAATCTTGAATTCATCAGAGAGATGAAATGTTTTTGGACGACTGCTTCTTTTCTGGTGTTGTTGAAGATTGATTGTCTGTTGAATGCCTGCTGCTTGTCTTTTAAATTAATCAACATAAATGAAATGAACTGGCAAGACAATCTATGACTTGGCATGACTTTCGGTGAGACAATCTCCTGAACTAGCATGACAATCGGTATGACTATCTCCTGAACTAGCATGGCAATCGGTATGACTATCTCCTGAACTAGCAAGATAATCCCATAGCTGGTAGAACTTTCGGTATGACAATCTGTTGAACTAGTATGACTTTTCGTATAACAATCCAGATTGTCATACCAGTTCAATTGATTGTCATGCTGAATTAATATTAAATATAAATTCAAAATAAATTCTAAAAATTCATAATATTAGTTCAGAATTAATTAATTCAATTAATCAATAAATTAATCTTTGCAGATATAATTTATTTTCTTAATTGAACTATATGACTTAATTAATTAATAGAGAATTAATACTACTCTTCAACAACAACCATTCTTCTGAAAATCTTCTGAAAATCACTGTCAATTATGAATCAATTCCACCACTTCAATGTTGACACTCGATGTACTGTCTGGTTCATGAGTGACTAACTTTCGTGATGTTTCTTCATGTCTTGACTTTGATAACTTGATTTTCTTCAGATTAAATCCCTGTAATTATTTGATACCCTGACAAGATCTCTGTCACTTGATTAAATCCACAATCTTGATTTATATCACTGAGGCTTGATCAATTTCTTGAACTTCTTCCAGTGAAGTAATTCCTCAAGTCTGTAGATGAACCTTGTTTCTGAATCTTTTGACATGTGTTACTTTATGAGATCTCTTTGACGGTAGATCCACTATTTACTTGTTACATTCTTATTTGAGTTGAGTTAAATCTTCGAATAAACAAATAGGCTATGACATATGCCTTTCAGCCACTACAACTAAACTTGAATTAAACACTACTGAAAAGTCTGTGGATATTTCAAGCTATAGGGGCATGGTTGGCTTACTTCTGTACTTAACAACTAGTAGGCCAGATATAATGTTTTCTACTTGTCTTTGTGCTAGATTTTATGATGATCCTAGAGAATCTCACTTAGTAGCTATAAAGAGAATTTTCAGATATCTCAAGGGAACAAAAAAACTTGGCATTTGGTACCCTAGAGATTATGGTTTTGATCTAACTGGTTATTCAGATGCAGATTATGCAGGTTGTAAAATAGACTAGAAAAAGTAAAACATGAACCTGTCAATTTATAGGGAACAAGCTTGTGTCCTGGTTCAGTAGAAAGCAAAATTCAGTTTCTACTTCTACAGTTAAAGCTGAATATATTGCTGCTGGTAGTTGCTGTGCACAAATTTTGTGGATGAAAAACCAATTGTTGGACTATGGTCTACAAGTGGACATAATTCCCATTTTCTGTGATAACACAAGTGCAATTGCCATCATTGAAAATCCAGTACAGCATTCAAGAACAAAGCACATAGACATCAAGTACCACTTTATTAGGGAACATGTGATGAATGGTACTATGAAACTTCGTTTTGTTCCAAGTGAAATATAGTTTACAGATATCTTTACCAAGCCACTTGATGAATCCACTTTTTCAAGGTTGGTAAGTGAGTTAGGTATGCTTAATTATTCTTGAATCATTTCAGATATTTTTGCAAGTTATAATGCAGCCAGAAACTTAATTGATTATTCTGTTTTGGATGAAATTTTGGCTAAGTCAAAATTTACATCCCGACGAATGATCATTATCCATCGAGTTTGATCATCCGTCAGAATAATATTTATTAATAAAAATCAATTACTTTTCTGGATTATTTTATAACCCGACGGATAATTGTTTTATTCTCATCCGTCAAATTGTCTCAATCTTAGCCGTTAAAACTCTGAACATTATCCATCGGGTATACTTACAGTTTGTAAGTATAACACGGCGGATAATTGACAGAATTTTGACAGTTTATTTATTTTTAAACGGCTATTTTGGGCTATTTTGATTGGTTACTTTATTTCACTTTATTATTTTTGACAGTTTATTTCTGAGATAGTATAAAAGTAGAATCCATTTTTATTCTATTCTTTTATCATTTTCAAATATATTGTTCTAACTTCTTTCTTCTCCGAAGCAAATACTCTCTCTGCAAATTTCCATACTCTAACAATGGCACCAGTAGTCAAAATCATGTCCCAGTCCGGGTTCATCTATGGAAAGAATAACTTCGTAGCTCTTGTGAACAAGGAGATTCGACAATCTGGAGATTTTCACAAAATGATGGACTTTGTGATGGAATGTGTAATAACTCGAATTTTTGAGACCTTGTAAAACGTTTAATAAATAGTAATCCTGACAGACGGGAAAATTTTTTTTGAGCCCACACTATGTAGTGCATGACAAAATGAGTTTCGGATACCAAATGAGTGTATGTAAACGCTATTAGTTTTCGAAGAAAATGAACTTTTAAAAATAACCATATTTACGACTCATCGAGGATTACGGGAATCCCAATATAATTTCAAGATCAAAACCCTACGGATTTATAGCCATGTACGATAATTCAAAACATAAGGAATAAATGTGAAAGAAATTACATTGCGAAGCATTTACGAGTAAGTATTACGAAAACGTTTAAGCGACTGAGGGAACGCTTAAACGATTAAATAAACGTTACGCACTAACTAAACATGGTAAGAAAGTAACCATGGTAACTTTATCAAATAGTGAGCTAGATATAGGATGATTAACCAAGGCTAATGGAATAGTAAGCTAAGGAAGCTAAGCAAGTGGCTTAGCTTGTAATCTACCACAAGCTAGTAGATTTGTGCATGGATTTGGCAACAAGAATAAACCTAGGATCCTAAACTAGAGAATATCAAATCAATATAAGTTATCACCAATATACTTTCCAAGAAGCAACCAACGAAGCAAGCATAAAACTCTCTCCCCACTTCTTCATCAAGCCATTCGGCTATTTCCAAAAAAACCAAGGAATTCAAAATCAAATCTCCAAGTTCTAGCCATGGATAAATCCTCCCATTAATTCTCAAGCTTCCTAACAACCAAATTAAGGTAAGATAATTCTTTTATCTCTTTTTATCATGGTTTGATGGGTGAAATAAAATCAAGAAAGTTGCTAATAAATAGTATGAATAACAACTCTTCTTTGGTTTCTTGATTTCAATGGTGGTTTTAGGTTCCAAAAACCATACCAAGCACTCCCAAGACTCTACCATCCTCAATAACAAATCTCAAGCTTTCAAAAAAGGTAAAAATCTTTGACCCAACTTTAATTAAGATTCAAATCCAAGATCCTTTTAGTATGTAGTTATAAACCTAATTTTAGTGGTGATATTGTTAAGATCTTGATGTTTAGTTAAGTAGATATAAGGTTGATTGTTCTTTTCTCAAGAACATGATGTTCTTGAGAGGATTTAGTATGTTGATGATGATATGGTGATTGTTGGTGGTAGTATAAAGATTTAAGGCGTAAACAAAACTCCGATCATAAACGTAATCTCGTTAAAACGAATAAAACGTAACTTTAAGTTCTGCAGAAAGTCCCGAAGATTTAAACTGTAGTTTCTTAAATAATAACCCTTTATTATGATAGAAAATGTTATAAGGATCGTTTAGGCGCTTTAATCACTTGATTCCGATTTACGGATCAAAAGTTATGACCGTTTTACTAAAAGTGATTTACGCGACAAAAACTGCTACGAATCACGAACTTTAAAAATATAAAGGGTCAACATAAAAGTGTTCATAAATCATGAAATTTTTACAGACTGTAGTACCTTGAGTTTCCTAAATTCCATAAAAATTTTAAGCGAAAAAAATGATTTTTCTGTTTTATAAAAATATCGGAGTCGAGACCGCGTGATTAGAAACCGTAGAATCCATAAGCCGAGCCGACGGCGAAAATGAAAATGAACTTAAGATTCTTTAAAAAATTAAGCGACCATGATGTGAATAAGGACTTAAAGGAATAATAAGGATAAAATAATTTGAGAGGGTGCATAATAATTAGCACATGAGTGCGGGTAGCCGTAAATTAGAACGGGACCTAACGAAGTGAATTATGTTATGATTATAGATATCCGAGCGGAACCTAGAGCATCCTCCATCTCGAGATACCCAGGAAAGTTTACGAACCCAACTCCACTTACTGTTATGTTGTGAAAGGATTATTTTATTATCATTGCATAAATACCATGTTTGCCATGATACATAACTATTGAACTTTTGCATAATATAGTGATGTTGTACGATAAGTATATGTATCGTAAAATATTTATTTCCGCTTTAAGCGTGATGTATAATTATAAGACAGAGAGTCGGTCGGGATTTTAAGATGAAAACCCGAAAATCATTCCGGTAATATTAGGACAATCACGAGTCCATAAAAGTACATTTTAAAGAGACTCAATGTCCACTTACGAAACATTAAAATACCTCGAACTTTTATTAAAACAATTTCCCAACGATCATATTCCCTCAACTATATTTTATTATTCGAACAATAAATATTATATACCTATTCCTTTATTATAGGAGAAGTATACTCCAACGATTATTTGTTTCAAAACCCGATTAAACATTAAAGATTATTGATTACGTAGACATAAACTAGTTGAGGAATAGTATTTTAAATATTCTTTTAAAAGAATAAACTCATTCGAGGTTAATTATTTATCGATTATGATTTTTTTATTTATTAAAGGGTTTATTATGATTTAAAAATCATGGATCCTGATTTAATATACTTTCTGATTTTCGGAAAATCATTCGAATAATTTTAGATCGTCGGAGAATATTATCTCGACTTATTTTAAATATTTTGAATATAGTTTCAAAAGAAACTCCCCCTTATATAACAAATATGTTGACAACGGTCAACTCACATCCTTAGTACTTCCTCCGAAATTCTCGGAACGTACATATCCAAGTGTAGCTATCAACAAGCAATATGCTTGGGGAACAATATAAGTTCCATATATATGATGGGATTCTTACAAGGACAAGGAGGGGTAGACTCTAGTACTTTGTGGACTAGGGTGACTACCAATTTACTACCACATGAGAAAGCATTTTATATACTGATGAACATGTGGAGTATGCGTACCTAAGAGGGATGGGCGCAAAACCGTGTCTTGAGAGGGATAGACGCAAACTGTGTACCTGAGAGGGACGGACACAGAAAAGGCCCGAATGCGGCCAGGGTGATAACCAATAATAAAATGGAATCATCCATCTACATATAAAAAAGGTTACTTTTATCGCAGTACGACTGATCATCATTTGCGGTGGCTCCAACGAATGTCCTATTCTTCCAATTGGAATTGTGATGCAATACCGTAACCCAAGCCTAGGTGCTGGATTTACTATTAAGGTATTCGCAGGATAATAAAATCCACTAAAGAATTGTTTTTATAAGAAGGTGTGTGTCACCAAGGAAAAATTAAATTCAAATAAAACATAATTATCATATATGATGTTTTACGTAAGTTATCATACAATCATTTTCATACTGTACATTATTATGCTGGGCATTATAGCTCACACTTGTTTTCTTAAATTGACACAACAGTAAATCAAGATGCCTACCATGAGAACCACAACCAGGAAATGAGTAGGAAATTGCCAGCTGTTCCGTAGATTTTTTGGTGTTGTACCACAGGTAGTCCGAATAAGCTGGATTGGTTTTCAGTTATTTTTAGTCCGGCTTATTTATAAGTATGACTTATGTAAGGTAATAAACAAGAAACATATATTTGATCGACGGACTAGCCTTACTTAAAGGTTACTCCCCGGTAAGACTTAATTACTTTTGGGTTGTAATATTTATCACTTTATGGTTAAATTATTCTAGCTATAAATGGTTCATTTCCAAGACAATAATCTGTAAGTGTGTGTGTGTGTGTGATAAGTGTGGGGTCGTAAAGTATGAGTATTTATATATTAAAGTGTGAGGTATGTGGTTTGTAGTAGTTTAGATGGCGTGGCCTCCGAGATTCCTGACCCCAGATTTTGGGGTGACACATAAATGGTATCAGAGCCTTAGGTTATCAAATCTTGGAAACGATAGGATATAAAATACGTAGACTTAAGGATAATAAATAATCAATTAGAGCTCAAGTCGAGTTCGTCGTCGGGCTACACGGGTAGTCTTGACAGTTTTTACCCTCAAGGGAATTCTGACTCTAAGTTAGTAACACCTTGCCTAATTGTGTCAGGTACCAGTGGAGCCTATAAGGGAGGTTGAACCTGTTGATGATATTATGGTTCCTGAGCATGACCCTACTCCCGAGCCAGATGACCCACCCATTGATGACTCAGATGATGACCTTACTGAGGATGTCCCAGAGGAGGAGACTTACCTTCCTGTCCCCATAGCTGATGACGTTGAGATGACCCAGGGAGATGGCGTAGGCTGGAGGGATGTAGAGATGTTCCCTCACCCGACCATTCGCTCTCCTACCCCACCCCCAGGGATTCAGAGCCCTATGCCCTATACTGATGATGATGACGAGGATGGGTTATATACACAGGTCTATGAGGCTTACGACATATCCTCTAGCGACCCAAACTCACCTCTACCACCCCCGACGACTATACATGTAGTTGTACATGACTGGATGGTGGCTCAGCTTAACGCTGAGATCACTGCGGCATCTGCTCGCATTGTGGAGTTACGTCAGGCATTGACAGCTGAGAGAGCCATCAGACTAGGATACCCAAAGGACTTCAGAGCTGCTTCCCCAGCCATAGCCCGCATAGAGATTGACGGGATCGAGCTCCGTACCCGGGTTAAGATGAGGATGACAGCGATTGGAGGATACATCCCAGTAGTTGATGCCGAGCTGATGTTGGCAGGAGCGATGAGGAAGGTGCGTGACCTCACGCAAAGTGACAATGACTGAGGGACTAGTGACTAGATATGGACCTTGAAGAAGGCTGGGTGACTTGTCACCAATTTTGATTGGATAGCTAGTAATAGATAGCGTTCCTAGCCCTTCAGGGTATATGACTTATGTATTTAAATTTTAGTATTTAGGATAAGTAATTATGTATTATAATCAGGCACGTATGAACTCAACTAGTTGTTTTGTCCCCCAGATATAAGTGGGAGACCTTATGAAATATATATCTAGCAGTTATCAAGAAATTGATGTCCATATTATTGCACTTTATAAAACATGCTAGATAATAAATGACATGCTTACACATGAATAATTAATCCAACTGTTATAATTGCAACTATGTTGATAAATCTTCATTATCAGAACAATGCCACCCCGTAGAAGAGGAACCAGGGCACAGCCCACAGAATCGGTTAACCAACAACGGAATGAACTTGACCCTGTAGTAAATGAAGAAAGTGAAGAGGACCTAGACTATAATGAATATGATGAGGAAGAATATGTAGAAGAAGAGGCTGAGGATACCCATCAGGGAGGGAACCCTATGAATAAATTTATGGAACTGTTAAGAGCAAATCTGAACCAACAGCCTATTCCACCACAGCCACATGTTGCCCAACAGACTGCAGCCACTGCCTTTAGGGCCTTCAAATCTCTCAAACCCCCAGAGTTTCTAGGATCTTCCGACCCCGTTGAAGCACGGGCCTGGCTCAAAGAGATAGAAAAGTCCTTCGAGATACTAGGTGTAGAGGAACGACACAAGACCATTTTCGCTTCTTAGATGCTGAAAGGAGAAGCTAACTACTGATGGGAGTCCAAACAAAACCTAGAAACTGATGCTGTGATCCTATGGGATAGATTTACCCGACTGTTCTTAGACAAGTATTTCCCGAGGTTTATGGAGACCCAGATGGAGATTAAGTTTCTGGAGTTGAAACAGGATAAGATGACTGTGGCAGAATATAAGGCCAAGTTTACTGAGTTGTCAAGATTTATGCCTGAGTTCATGAATACCGAAGAGAAGAAAGCGCGAAGGTTTCAGCTTGGTCTGAAACAGTGGATCCAAAACCGAGTGGCAGTGTGAGAGCTGACAAACTATGCTACCTTAGTGCAGAAAGCCTCGATTGTTGAAGCTGGCAGTGAGCAGAGTGTGAAGGAAAAGGAAAATGGGAAGAGGAAGATAGGAAGCCAAGGAATAGGAATCGGGAACAGGAGCCTTCCAAGCAGGTTCGTCAGGGGAGTGGTGTCCCAACCTACACGAGGCCCCGGATTCAGAAAAGCCCCAAGTGAAAGTGTTGGCCAAGGCGGCGGACAATCTAGGGCAACATTTCATAGCCATCCCCGTGCCCCAATACCGGAGTATCAAACCTGTAAGAGGAGGCACCTTGGAGTGTGCATCCAGGGGAGAGCCCCTTTGAAATGCTATAGGTGTGGTCAAACCGGACACCTTGCCAACAACTGCAACCAACCTAGCATAACATGTTTCCAATGTGGGAAAGTAGGACACATGAGGAAGGATTGCCCGACACTGAAGCCCCCAGCCTCAGGGATGAGCAGAGCTGCATCCAACTGACCCCCAGCTGCTAGGACCTTCAACATGATTGTTCAAGATGTTGTTCGAAACACTGACGTGATAGCATGCACCCTTTTGTTAAATTCCGAGCATGCAAATGTCCTATTTGATTCTGGAGCAACCAAGTCATTTATATCTCAAGATTTTGTTAAAAAGTTAAAACTTAACGCCATACCCTTACGTGAGGTATTACAAGTAGAAATAACAAACAAATAAATAATTCATGTGAATCAAGTACACCCTAAGTGCAAGTTGAAATTAGAAGGGAAGGTCTTCGAGGTTGACCTAATCTCATTTGCGTTAGGAGAATTTAATGTAATCTTAGGAATGGATTGGTTATCCAGTAATGGAGCGCAAATAGATTGTGAACGGAAGAGAGTAAAGATAAGAGTACAAAATGAAAAAGAAGTAGTGTTTAAAGGTCAATGACAGAACCAGAAATTTCTAACCATGCTACAAGCAAAAAGATTGTTAAGGAAAGGTAACGAGGCCTATTTGGCTTATGTGGTATATACCAAGAAGGAAGTCCCTATTATACAGGACATACCCGTAGTGAACGAATTCGAGGATGTGTTTCCAGAGAACTTACCAGGGTTGCCACCTAACAGGGAAATATAATTCACTATAGAATTAGCACCAGGAACGACACCAGTATCCAAGGCCCCATATAGACAAGCCCCAGTTGAGATGAAGGAATTAGCTTCTCAACTGCAAGAATTATTAGATAATGGAATGATAAGACCCAGTGTGTCACCATGGGGAGCACCAGTACTGTTCGTAAAGAAAAAGGATGGCAGTATGAGATTATGCATAGACTATCGAGAATTGAATAAGCTGAATATTAAAAATAGGTACCGTCTCCCCAGGATTGATGACCTATTCGACCAACTCAAGGGAGCTATACATTTTTCTAAAATAGATTTGAGAACAGGATATCACCAATTAAAAATCAAACCTGAGGATATACCGAAGACTGCTTTTCACACTAGGTATGGGCACTATGAGTTCTTAGTAATGTCATTTGGGCTGACCAATGCACCCGCAACCTTTATGGATTTGATGAACAGAGTGTTCAAAAAGTACCTAGATATATATGTAATAATTTTTATAGATGATATTATGATCTACTCGAAGACCGAGAAAGAACATGCAGAACAATTGAGGATAGTCTTAGAAATCTTGAGGAATGAGAAATTATATGCCAAGTTCTCGAAGTGCGAGTTTTGGTTAAGGGAAGTTCAGTTCTTAGGACATGTGGTGAGTAGCGAAGGAGTTTTAGTTGACCCTGCCAAAATAGAGGCCGTATCCAACTGGGAAAGACCAACTACCCCAACAAAAGTTAGGAGTTTTGTGGGTTTAGCAGGATATTACCGAAGATTCGTGCAAGATTTTGCTAAGATAGCCGGTCCACTGACTAGACTTACTCGGAAGACAAAAAAGTTTGTACGGACAGAGAAATGTTAGGAAAGCTTTCAGAAACTGAAAATGAGGCTGGTGTCGGCACCAGTGCTCGCTCTTCCCGATGGAAAGGGTGAGTTTGTGATATACGGCGACGCATCACTTAAAGGATTAGGATGTGTATTGATGCAGCACGACAAAGTTATAGCGTATACCTCTTGACAATTGAAGGAGTATGAGAGCAGATACCCGACACATGATCTAGAATTAGCAGCCATAGTATTTGCCCTAAAAATTTGGAGACAATACCTATACAGTGAGAAATGCGAGATCTACACAGTCCATAAAAGCCTCAAATATATTTTCACTCAGAAGGAACTGAACATGAGACATAGGAGATGGTTAGAGTCAATAAAGGACTATGACTGTGAAATTTTGTATCACCCAGGTAAAGCCAATGTGGTGGCTGACGCCCTTAGTAGGAAGGAAAGACTCAAGATGATGATGACATCAGAGAAGTTAATTAAAGAATTTGAGAAAATGGAAATCGACGTGAGAATGACCGGTAAAGGAACATAGGGATTATTTGAGGTTAAGCTAATGACGGAACTGACTAAAAAGATACGAGTATGTCAGGAAAAGAAGATGAGCGAAGAAAGAAGAACATTGACCGGTGAGGAAGTGAGGTGCGAGAAGGACGAGAAAGGGATCATGAGATACGCGTCCCGAATTTGGATACCAAATATGCAAGAGTTAAAGGACGAGCTGCTGCACGAAGGGTACAACTCCAGATATTCAATCTACCCAGGAAGTACGAAGATGTACCGTGCCCTTAAGGAATATTATTGGTGGCCTAATATAAAGAGAGAAGTAGCAGAGTGGGTCAGCAAGTGCTTGACATGCGAGAGAGTGAAGGCTGAACATCAACGACCTAGTGGACTATTACAACCACTGGAAATTCCGGAATGGAAATGGGAGCATATAACCATGGATTTTGTGACAGGCCTACCAAGGACAATCACGACGCCATATGGGTTATCATAGATAGATTGATCAAGTCCGCACACTTTCTACCACTCAATGAAAGGTACACCGTAGACAAGTTGGTGGATATTTATTTGAAGGAAATCGTAGTGAGACATGGCGTACCTTTAGCCATAGTGTTAGATAGAGACCCAAGGTTTAATTCCCGATTTTGGAGAAGCTTCCAGGAATGCGTAGGCACCAAACTAAACATGAGTACCGCTTACCACCCCCAGACTGATGGACAAAGCGAAAGGACTATTCAGACCCTAGAAGATATGCTACGAGTATGTGCCATTGATTTCAAAGGAAATTGGGATGACCACTTACCTCTGATCGAATTTGCTTACAACAATATCTATCACGCTAGCATAGGAATGCCTCCGTATGAAGCTCTTTATGGACGAAGATGTCGCTCTCCCCTATGTTGGAATGAAGTTGGAGAACACAAGATATTAGGACCAGAGTTAGTCCAATAGACCAGGGAAATGGTGAGACTCATCAGGAAAAGACTGGTAGCAGCTCAGGACAGAAAAAAGAAGTACACCGACCAGACCAGGAAGGATATAGAATATGAAGTAGGAGATTCTGTGCTATTAAAGGTATCTCCGTGGAAAGGAGTGATGAGATTTGGGAAGAAAGGGAAGCTGAATCCTAGATTCATAGGACCCTTTGAAATTTTGAGGAGAATAGGACCTCTAGCTTACGAGCTCGCCTTGCCTCCTAATCTGCAACAAGTGCACAATGTGTTCCACGTGTCCATGTTAAGGAAGTACCATGCAGATGCACGACATGTAATAGAATACGAGCAGGTAGATTTACAACCAGACCTGACCTACATCGAACAGCCAGTAAGGATAATGGACCAAAAAGAACAAGTGCTGAGGAACAAGACTGTGAAGCTAGTTAGAATCTTGTGGAGGAAACAAAATGTCGAGGAGTCAACTTGGGAACTTGAAGACGCAATGAGGAATAGATACCCCTACTTATTTTCTAATTGATTCCGGGACAGAATCCTTGCTAGAGGGGAAGACTGTAATAACTCGAATTTTTGAGACCTTGTAAAACGTTTAATGAATAGTAACCCTGACGGACGGGAAAAAACTTTTGAGCCCACACTATGTAGTGCATGAGAAAATGAGTTTCGGAGTTGATATTATGATTATACGTACCAAATGAGTATATGTAAACGCTATTAGTTTTCGAAGAAAACGAACTTTAAAAAATGACCATATTTACGACTCATCGAGGATTACGGGAATCCCAATATAATTTTAAGATTAAAACCCTACGGATTTATTTCCAAGTATGATAATTCAAAACATAAGGAATAAATGCGAAAGGAATTACATCGCGAACCATTTACGAGTAAGTATTACGAAAACGTTTAAGTGACCGAGCAAACGCGTAAATGATTAAATAAACGTAACGCACTAACTAACCATGGAAAGAAAGTAACCATGGTTACTTTATCAAATAGTGAGCTAGATATAGGATGATTAACCAAGGCTAATGGAATAGTAAGCTAAGGAAGCTAAGCAAGTGGCTTAGCTTGTATTCTACCACAAGCTAGTAGATTTGTCCATGGATTTGGTAACAAGAATAAACCTAGGATCCTAAACTAGAGAATATCAAATCAATATAAGATATCAGCAACATATGTTCCAAGAAGCAACCAAGGAAGCAAGCATAAAACTCTCTCACCACTTCTTCATCAAGCCATTCAGCTATTTCCAAAAAAACCAAGGAATTCAAAATCAAATCTCCAAGTTCTAGACATGGATAAATCCTTCTATTAATTATAAAGCTTCCTAACAACCAAACTAAGGTAAGATAATTCTTTTATCTCTTTTTATCAAGGTTTGATGGGTGAAATAAAATCAAGAAAGTTGCTAGTGAATAGTATGAATAGTAACTCTTCTTTGGTTTCTTGATTTCAATGGTGGTTTTAGGTTCCAAAAACCATACCAAGCACTCCCAAGACTCCATCATCCTCAAGAACACATCTCAAGATTTCAATAAAGGTAAAAATATTTGACCCAACTTTATTTAAGATTCAAATCCAAGATCCTTTTAGTATGTAGTTATAAACCTAGTTTTAGTGGTTATATTGTTAAGATCTTGATGTTTAGTTAAGTAGATTTAAGGTTGATTGTTTTGCCTCAAGAAAATGATGTACTTGAGAGGAGTTAGAGTGTTGATGATGATATGGTGATTGTTGGTGGTAGTATAAAGATTTAAGGCGTAAACGAAACTCCGATCATAAACGTAATCTTGTTAAAAGGAACAAAACGTAACTTTAAGTTTCTGCAGAAAGTCCCGAAGATGTAAACTATAGTTTTTTGAAAAATAACCCTTTAATATGATATAAAATGTTATAATTATCATTTAGGCGCTTGAATCGCTTGATTCCGATTTATGGATCAAAAGTTATGATCGTTTTACTAAAAGTGATTTACGCGACAAAAACTGCTACGAATCGCGAACTTTGAAAATATAAAGGATCAATTTAAAAGTGTTCATAAATCAAGAAATTTTTACAGAGAGTAGAATATTGAGTTTCCTAACTTCCATAAAAATTTTAAGTGAAAATAATTATTTTTCAGTTTTATAAAAATATCGGAGCCGAGACCGCGCGATTAGATACCGTAGAATCCATAAGCGGAGCCGACGATGAAAATGAAAATGAACTTAAGATTCTTTGAAAAATTAAGCGACCTTGATGTGAATAAGGACTTAAAGGAATAATAAGGATAAAATTAGTTGAGAGAGTGCATAATAATTAGCGCATGAGTGCGGGTAGCCGTAAATTAGAACGGGACCTAACGAAGTGAATTATGTTATGATTATAGATTTCCGAGCGGAACCTAGAGCATCCTCCATCTCGAGATACCCAGGCAAGTTTATGAACCCAACTCTACTTACTGTTGTGTTGTGAAAGGATTGTTTTATTATCATTATATAAATACCATGTTTTCCATGATACATAGCTATTGAACTTTTGCATAATATAGGGATGTTGTACGATAAGTATATGTATCATAAAATATTTATTTCCGCTTTAAGCGTGATGTATAATTATAAGACCGAGAGTCGGTCGGGATTTTACCATGAAAACCCGAAAATCATTCCGGTAATATTAGGACAATCACGAGTCCATAAAAGTACGTTTTAAAGGGACTCAACGTCCACTTACGAAACATTAAAATACCTCGGACTTTTATTAAAACGATTTCCCAACGATCATATTCCCTCAAATATATTTTATTATTCAAATAATAAATATTATATACCTACTCCTTTATTATAGGAGAAGTATACTCCAATGATTATTTATTTCAAAACCCGATTAAACATTAAAGATTATTGATTGCGTAGACATAAACTAGTTGAGGAATAGTATTTTAAATATTCTTTTAAAAGAATAAACTCATTGGAGGTTAATTATTTATCGATTATCATTTCGTTATTTATTAAAGGGTTTATTATGATTTAAAAATCATGGATCCTGATTTAATATACTTTCTGATTTTCGGAAAACCATTCGAATAATTTCAAATCGTCGGAGAATATTATCTCAACTTATTTTAAATATTTTGATTATAGTTTCAAAAGAAACTCCCCCTTATATAACAAATATGATGACAACGGTCAACTCACATCCTTAGTACTTCCTCTGAAATTCTCGGAACGTACATATCCATGTGTACCTATCAACAAGCAATATGCTTGGGGAACAATATAAGTTCCATATATATGATGGGATTCTTACAAGGACAAGGAGGGGTAGACTCTTGTACTTCGTGGACTAGGGTGACTACCAATTTACTACCACATGAGAAAGCATTTTATATACTGATGAACATGTGGAGTATGCGTATCTGAGAGGGATGGGCGCAAAACCGTGTCTTGAGAGGGATAGACGCGAAGTGTGTACCTGAGAGGGACAGACACAGAAAAGGCCCGAATGCGGCCAGGGTGATAACCAATAATAAAAGGGAATCATCCATCTACATGTAGAAAATGTTACTTTTATCGCAGTATGACTGATCATCGTTTGTGGAGGCTCCAACGAATGTCCTATTCTTCTAATTGGAATTGTGATGCAATACGGTAACCCAAGCCTAGTTGTTGGGTTTACTATTAAGGTATTCGCATGATAATAAAATCCACTAAAGAATTATTTTTATAAGAAGGTGTGTGTCACTAAGGAAAAATTAAATTCGAATAAAACATAATTATCATATATGATGTTTTACGTAAGTTATCATACAGTCATTTTCATACTATACATTATTATGCTAGGCATTATAGCTCACACTTGTTTTCTTAAATTGACACAACACAACAGTGAATCAAGATGCCTACCATGAGAACCACATCCAGGAAACGGATAAGAAATGGCCAGTTGTTCCGTAGATTTTTTGGTGTTGTACCACAAGTAGTCCGAATAAGTTGATTTGGTTTTCGGTTATTTTTAGTTCAGCTTATTTATAAGTATGACTTATGTAAGGTAATAAACAAGAAACGTATATTTTACCGACGGACTAGCCTTACTTAAATGTTACTCACCGGTAAGACTTAATTACTTTTGGGTTGTAATAATTATCACTTTATGGTTGAATTATTCTAGCTATGAATGGTTCATTTCCAAGACAATAACCTGTAATTGTGTGTGTGTAATAAGTGTGGGGTCGTAAAGTGTGAGTATTTATATATTGAAGTGTGAAGTATGTGGTTTGTAGTAGTTTAGATGGCGTGGCCTCCGAAATTCCTGACCCCGGATTTTGGGGCGCCACAGAATGCAAACTTAGTTATGCTATGCTGGAATCACCCACAATCTACCGTGAGGTTGTGTAGGAGATATGGACAACAACTTTGTATCATTCTACTGACAAGACCATAACTTTCACTCTTAAAGGTAAACAGTTCTGCAGTAATAGTGACATTATCAAAGCATGCTTTAAAATTCCAGATAATACTACTACTGTTCCACACACTGATGCTAATTTAGTTACCATGCTTAATTCTATGGGCTATGCACTTTCTACTTCTAAGTTAAGTGAGATGAGGAGGCTAGGTCTTAGAAAGGAATGAAGCTATCTGTCTAATATGATAACTAAGGTATTTTCTGGTAAAGTGAGTAATTTTGATTCTTTTAATATTGTCATGCTTAACATGCTTTATATGCTAGTTACTGATAAGTACTTTAACTTCAGTAACATGATTATGTTTGAGTTAGGTTATAAGTTAGGGGAACTTAATAAGAGAGGTAAAAGTGTGTATTATGCTAGATTCTTTATGATGCTTGATAACCATTTTATTGAGAACATTGCTTTTGAGAACCCAACCAACAAACTGAATTGTTGGGTTCAAGAAAGGAGAATCATTGCAGATCTCAACAGAGCAAGTCACCACAAAGAGGTGCCCCTCTTCTACTTTCCAATCATAGAGGGCCCTCAGGTAAGTGAGGTAAGCACCACTGTCTCTACTCTTCCAACCTCACAAATTTCTTTGCCTTCAAGTGTAGCTATGGCATCTGTGTCAATGATCCAACAGATGCCTACCCAAGCTACCAAATCAACAAATTCAAAATCCAAAGCAAAGAAAGCCCCCTCTGGTTTCTTCCAAAAGAAACCAGTTGCAAAAACTACCAAACACAAAGAGGGGAGTGTGAAGGAGAGTGAGTTAGGTGGGGGACAGGGTGAAAATCAAAGTAACCCTAAGGATAAGGCTGGTGAGATTAGTGTACCCAAGCCTAGCCACACCACAGTTTCCCAACAAACTGTGGTTGCTAATAAGGAAATCAGCTCAATTCTAGTTTCATCCTCTCAAAAAGATGTTACTATTGAAACAAGCTCCCAACCAGGAGCACATGCCAAGAGGGTTAGGGACACAAGTTCACCACAGACTTATTCTAGAAAGAAAAGATCTAAAACCTTTGGGGATGCACAGGGAACACATATAGTGTAAACTAAAGCTAAAGACTCAGTCACTGCACCATCTCAAAGTCCACTTGATGTGACACCAATAAATGTGGAGTCACAGCCAAAATAATTGATCATTGAAGCACCTGAAACACCAAATTAACCCATACATTCACAGGATGTAGACATGATCCATACATCACTTCCAAATTCTCCATCTTTAACTCTATTGGAGAAGCCAAAAATCCAAGCAAGTGAGCATCATCTTTTAGATGATTTGTTGGCTCACTTGCCAATTCTTTCTGAGTCTATTGAGACATCTGTGCCCAAATTTTCATCAATCTGTACAGAGTCTATAATAGTCTCCACTCCAAAATCATTTATTTCTTCTATCCCGGTGGATATTGTTCATCCGTTGAGTAGTGATTGTATCCCGATGGATGTGCCTAACAGGAGTTATCCGTCAGATAGCCAAACTACTATCCCGATGGATGTTCCTCATCCGTCGGTACTCTCTGCACAACTTCAAATCCCAACAATTGTCACAAGTGCAGATGACCTAGTAGTAGTACAATCACTCTTAGGACTGAGGGCAGGGAATGAATTGAGTGAGAGGTTGGGTTGCTTCCAGGAAAGAAGAGAGGAAATGAGTGAACCAATGCAGACCATTTCTTCAGGTCTGGCAAAAGTGAGTGAGGGGAGTCCCACCTTAGATGGTGAAGGTGAGGGTGTGAGGGTGGGAAGTCAAGGGGAGCCCTTGATGCAAAAATAGAGAGAAATTGAGAGAAAAATAGGTACATCTGAATAGGAAGAGCCAATTGTAAGTGAGTTAATAGATGTCAATGAGGCTGTCAAGAAACAGCTAATTCAGCAAGAATATCAAGCTTTTTTAGACTCTGTTTCTTTTGAAGCTGAGGCATTTACTCAACCTGTGTTAGCATATCAAGTTCTAGCTGAACAGGGCAATGTGGCTGCAGAAAAGATGCTCAACTTGGTCTATACAACTGAATCAATGCAAAGAGCAAATGATGCTATCACAGCCATGCCACCTAGAGCTGGTGATGATGTTGACTATGGTAGCGGTGAATCTGTAGATTTCTTTGGAGATGATGGTGATGATAGTGAAGAGCTCATGGACATAGGGGGAGAAGAAGGCCCCAGCTTTAGATCTGGCCTGCCTTCCTGGGCATTTTCCAAGGAATGTGATGTTCAACACTTCAACACCACTCTCATCCATCAAATTCAATAGACACATAATGCTCTTCAATCCACTACAAATGCTAGCACCAGGAAGCTCTTACAGGCACATCTCAACTCTCTACAATTACATCAGATTCAAGCTCTTCAACATAATCAGGATGTCACTTCTATCAAAACTGAGATTGACCAAGGAATGAAGGATGTCTCTGAAAGATTGGATGCTAAACTTCCAGAAGCAACAATGCTTGACATTAAAAGATAGCTAAGGAAGAATTCTGATCTTTTCAGTAAAGTGGATTCCCTGGATACAAGGCTAACTGCAATTGAAGCATCTCTCACATGTATCCAGCTATATCAAGCACATCAAACTCATTTGCTGTAAAAGCTGGTGGCTGCACAAACTTCTACCTCCAATCTACGTGATGATAACAAAAAGGGGGAGACAGATTCAACAATCCAATCAATCAAACAAAGCCAACCAGTGAGGGGGAGCATGTGATAAATGTTCAAATCAGTCAAGTAATTGTTCCAAAATTACTCTGCCAAAGCCACTAGTATTGGACAACATTGATCTGATCCAAATAGCAGCTGCTAAACTTGATTCACAGACAAATCCCAAGATGCTTCATGTTGCAGCTGTTGAGAAAGAACTAGATGAGAAATGGAAGAAGATTGATGCAGTTATTCAGGAGAAATTTGGTCAGCGACAGAAGCCATACAAGACCTTTCATCACCATTCTCAAGTCAAACAACTCTCAGTACATGAAATGAGTCTGGGCAACTTGGAAAAAGGCCAAACCACATGCATCAAATCTCCAAAAGCAAATCTAATCCCGAAGCCTAAAAGAAACTATTCAAAGTTCTCAGACAAAAATCCTGTGGATCTTATGTTTGAGACACCTAGGCCAGATGAGAAGAAGCTGTTAGCTAGGTCAATTGTATTTTTCAAAAATCCAACTGATTCAGCACTTAAAAGAAGGATTTCCAAAATCTACAGAATTGGTAAGGAAATCTGTGTGGTGGCTGTACACCCTCAGTTTGTAGAAGCTAAGAAGGAAGAGAAGGAAAGAATCAGGCAAGAAAAGAAGCAGGCTGCCTTAGATGCTAAGAAGATCAAACAAAAAAAAGGAGCAAGCTGCTATCTTGGCCAAACTTCAAGTTCTGAAGACTACAACTGAGATTTCTGCACAACCATCTATGATTGCTGAACCTCAAGATCAGAAAATGCATCATGAACCTCAATAGAAAAGAAGATTCAGATACAAGCTCCATTCCAAAAGAAAATTGGACTTTAGTGATGAGGAAATGGAAGACTACATTCCCAAACAGTCTATAACTTCAACTCAGACATCCAAGCCCTCAGTGGTACATGAAGAATTCAAGGTGGATCCAACTAAGAATTTTCATGGGGAGCCTATAATTCCAAGGATGAGCCAATGGAGTGGGATAGTTTACCAATTCCTGGACTAAATTTACCTATCTTTAACAAGCCAAAAAAAACAAAGATAAGAGCAACCAAGGAAAACAAGCTTGTAACTCTCAGAACTAAGACCTTAACCAAATCTAAATCTACAGTCAATAAGGAAGATCTTTTATATATCTGTGATATCAAGGAGTTTTCAGATTTAAACCTCTACTTGGACGAACTGGTAGAAGTAAGAGGAATTGATGCTCACAGACATCTTCCTCAAAGATTGGTGTTTAAGTACAAGGCAGGGAAAGAAATCACATGGCCTCTTCACATGATTTTAGAAGAAAGTTGCTCTGTACAAATAAAGATCTACTCATCTTTCAAAAAGAACTTTGGATTTAATATGACTGCTAGGAGATTGGTTCTAAAGAAGATTGAAGAGCTAAGGAGTAATAAAGCCAAAGATGCACTTCCAAAAACTCTATCAATTCCCTTCACAAGGAAGAGAGTTCATTTGAGGCCTTATTGGCTGATGGAATTCATGGATGATAAGGTAGTTAGAAGATTCTTCAGACTGGATGACCAATTGAGTATCTCTATCAATGAGACTTTATTGGAAATGCAAGAAATGCTGGATCTATGAACTTGAATTCCACAGACAACTCCAGAATCAAATAGAGGAAAACAACAGGAAGCTTGGGAAGAAATTTATACAATCAAGGAAATAGAACTATCTGCTCATACTAGAGGAGCACCTTGATAATAATTGTGAGAACTCTTTGTACACTTTGCTTTCTTCAATTTTCAATAAATTTTGCAGCACTTATCAGTTTTATCTACTACTTTTTAATTTGTATTTTTAGGGTGTTTTGTTATCATCAAGTTTCACTTAATTTATGGCTACAATTACATTAGACATAAATTGGGGGAGATTGTTAGGAATATGTCATGAACTTGATGATAAGTTAAACAAAACACCTTAGTAGATTTAACTTTGTGAATTTTGTAGCACTCGACGGATGATCTAATATAGTCCCGACGGATGAACTTTATAGTCCCGACGGATGACAAATTGATATCCATCGAGTGAGTAGCTTATGTAACAAATAAGAACCATAGCACATTTTTGCAAACAACATGTATTAGTCAAGTAGATTGCTTAGGGTTCTATAAGTCATGTTAACTACTAGATTGATATGCATAATAGGTTGATTAATTGTAAATATGAGATGTCTTGTAATTCTGTATAAGTGAAATAGAGTCAAGTGGCAGATAGACTTCCGACGGATGATCAACAAAGCTCCCGACGGTTGACAAACATAGTCCTGACGGATGATCAAATTCAAATAGCTGTTGACAGTGACAACACATTCATATGCATTGGGTGTTTGCAAAAGGAATGTGGCAGCCTGTTAAGTAGGAATTTGAGAACAAAGAAGCATTACCATTTCGATGCAATTGTGAAGATATTCAAATATGCTGGAATAGAGTAGTGAAGCAGCATGGAGTTAGACTAGATATGTTTTGTTTTATTATCTTATCTTATTGTCATGTAAACTTGGTGATATATAAACCAAGTGTAGCAAGTAGAACAGTTAACCAAGCAAGCTTAATTTCATAGAAACATATCAAGCTGTATTCTGTAAGCATTTTTCTATAGTTTAGTTGTTCAAACTTGTAAGCAGCTATGAGCTATTCAAACCTTCACAGAGTTCTCAATTTGATATATATATATATATATATATATATTGGATACTTTCAAATCCACCAGAAAGTTTTAAAAGCTTGTGTTTTTATTACTTAGTGTTTTGATTTCTATCACTCTTTTATTCCGCACCATTGCTAATTAAACAATGTTATATTTATCAAGTTACAACATTCTTTTAATTTGAAAAAGTAGCCAGAATTACAGACTATAATCCTACTACTCGATACAATGATCTATTAGATCATAATAAGTTAAGTGGATTCCGGTTCATGTGGTCGCCAGAATTACATTCAACCCCCTTTCTGTAATTCTTGTTTTATTGTTAGGGAATAACAATAAGTTTCAACAAAATCAACAATTATGCCTATGTTACAAATGCTCCTACAAAGCATTAATCTCAAAGATGTGGCTCAATAAATCATCTAACTAACCTTCATAAAAAAGTTGTTAGTGAGCCAAAGTATGGAGCTTGCAAATATAATGAGGCAGAAACAAATGACCCCTACTTTTTCTGTGACAAGTTTGATTGCATTCCATGTAATATGAAAGTTATGACCAGCTGTCGTAAGTTGAGAAAGGATTTAAAAGAAGTCAATTTTAGATCTATGATCAAAGAAGAAAATGTTAATCAAACTAAGAATGTTGTTTCTTTTGAATGTTCAAGTTCTACTTCTACTAACTCTGTCAAGAAGAAGAAAGTGCCCAACACTACTTGGGTAGCTAAACACACTTAAACCTTATTGTATGCAGGGAAAGAAGAATAAAATCATGTGGATCATTGATAGTGGATGCTTCAGACACATGGGAGGTGATAAGCCCTGTTATCACAGTTTGAGGTGATGGTTGGCCCTTTGGTGACCTTTGGATACAATAGCAAGGGATTTATAATGGGATATGGTAGTTTGATTCATGAAAATGTTATTATTAAAGATGTAGCACTGGTTACAGGTCTTGAAGTGAATCTTCTAAGTGTCAGTCTATTTACAGATAAAGGTTTCAAGGTTATCTTTGACAAAGAAGATTGCTCAATCACAAGCAAAAAGACTAGTGAAGTTAATCTGAAAGGAGTAAGGAATGGAAGCCTGTTTGTTGCAGACATGAACTCTGCAAATAGGACAGGATATGTTACTTCTATACCAAGGCATCTAGTGAACAAAGCAAACTATGGAATAAGAAACTCTCTCACTTAATTTATAAAGCAATTAATACTCTTGTGAAAAGATAATTGGTGAGAGATATGTCAGCTTTGGAATTTTCTCAAAATGAAGTTTGTGAAGCTTTTCAAAAAGACAAAATGAAGAGGTCTAGTCACAAAAGCAAAACTGTGAATTTCATTAGTGCTCCACTATAGCCTATACACATGGATTTGTTTGGCCCTGTGGATGTCATGTCCATATCTAGAAAAAAGTATGCATTGGTGATGGTGGATGACTACTCAAGGTACACTTGGGTGGAATTTATGCATTCAAAAGATGAAACTCCACAAATTATCATTGAACACATAAAGAAAGCTGAGAAGCAGGCTGAAGATCAAAATTATTTCAAAAGACCGAGGAGAGACAATGGTACAGAATTCAAGAATGCAATACTAAATGAATTCTGTAAAGATAAAGGCATTATTCAAGAGTTCTCTTCTGCAAGAACACCTCACCAAAATGCTATGGTTGAAAGAAAAAATTGAACTCTAGTTGAAGCTGCAAGGAAAATACTGTAGGATGCCAAGTTGCCAACTAGTTTTTGGGAAGAAGCTATTAACACAACATGTTACACACAAAACATATATTTACTGAACAAAAACATTAGCAAGTCACCCTACTCAATCATGTCAAAAAAATTCCTACTGTTAAGCATATTCATGTGTTTGAGAAGCAAATGCTTTGTGCTAAAGGACAACTCTGAGTATGTTGGGAAATTTAACTCCAAAGTATTTGAAGCTATCTTTCTTGGATATTCTTTGGAAAGGACTGCCTACATAGTTTATGTGTAGAGCAGAAGAAAATAATGGAAAACACATATATGAAATTTGATGATGACAAGTATACAGGCTGGAAAGCACATATATGAAATTTGATGATGACAAGTATATAGGCTAGGAATGCCTTGATGAAATCGAAGCTGAAACTTTAAGATTTGATAATCTCAACCTTTGCAGTGATCATGGAGATGAAGTAGAAGATAATGTAGACAATAGAATGGAGGAAGATACAAGTGAACCAGTGAATTCTGACAATGAGAATTCATCTCAAGAAAGAAGCTCACCTGAATTTGATGGCACAAACTTAGGGGGAGAAAGAGATGATAATTCTGCAGGTCATGCCAACAATGAAGAAAATGAGGACAATTCTAGCATCAAAATCATCACACAATAAAATGGGATAGATTTCACACAAGAGATACTATAATTGGTGATCCTAATGCTGGAGTGAAAACTAAAAGTGCCACTGTAAATGAATGCTCGCATGCATGCTTTCTGTCTCAAATTGAGCCTAAGAAAACTGAAGATGCTCTGCTTGGACCTGATTGGATAACTGCTATGCAAGAAGAGCTAAATCAATTTGAAAGAAATAAAGTTTAGGAACTGGTTCCTGCACCAAGAAACAGAAGCATCATCGAAACAAAATGGGTGTACATGAACAAAATGGATGAAAATGGTATTGTGACAAGGAACAAAGCAAGATTGGTTGCCAAGGGCTACTCACAAGAAGAAGGAATTTATTATGATGAAACTTTTGGTACAGTTGCAAGACTTGAAGTAATAAGAATATTCCTTGCATTTGTGGCACATTTTAATTTCAATGTGTATAAAAATGGATGTGAAAAGTGCATTCCTTAATGGTGAACTAGAAGAAGAAGTCTATGTGCAACAGCCTCCTGTATTTAAAGATCCATAATTTCTAGACTTTGTTTACAAAATTTTGAAGGCTCTCTATGGATTGAAGCGAGCACCAAGAGCATGGTATGACACTCTATCAAAATTTCTACGCATACATTGATTCACTAGAGGCACAATTGACAAAACTCTATTCTACAAGCAACATGGTGATAATATCATTCTAGTTCGAATCTATGTGGATGATATCATCTTTGGTTCTACTAATGAAAAGTTGTGTCAAAGATTTTTAAGACTCAGCAAAGTGAATATGAGATGAGCATGATGGGAGAACTGAGTTACTTTCTTGTCCTTCAAGTTAGCTAAAGAAGTAATGGAATTTTCATCAGTCAAACTAAGTATGTCAAAGACTTCTGAAGAAATTTGAAATGGTGGATTGCTCACCTACATCTACCCCTATGCCTACAGCTACCAAATTGGATGAAGATAAGAAAGGAAAAAGTGTAGACATCTCAAGCTATAGGGGAATAATTGGATCTCTACTTTACCTGACTGCAAGTATACCAGAAATCATGTTTGCTATATGTCTATGTACTAGATTTCAAGCAAATCCTAAAGAATCACATCTAATGGTTATCAAAAGGTTTTTTAGAACTTGGGATTGTGGTATCCTAAGTGAACTGGTTTTGAAGCTATTGCATTCACAGATGTAGAATTTGCTGGAGGCAGGGTAGACCGAATAAATACAAGTTGAAGCTATCAATTCCTTGGTCAAAGGCTTATATCATGGTATAGTAAGAAACATCAATATGTGTCAACTTCCACAGCTGAAGTTGAATATATAGCTACTAGAAGTTATTGTGCTCAAGTGCTTTGGATTAGAAGTCAACTAACGGATTATGGCCTAGTGTTATAGAAGATTCCAATCATGTGCGACAATAATAGTGCAATATCTATTATTCCTAATCTAGTTAATCATTCTAGAATTGAGCACATTGATGTAAGGTACCATTTTATTAGAGAACATGCTGTAAACGGTACTATTGAGATTGTTTTTGTTCCAACAGAAAAACAGTTAGCTGACATTTTCACTAAACCTTTGGATGAAGCAAACTTCACTAGACTTGTAAGTGAAATTGGTATGTTAAACTCTTCATCCTAAAATCAAAAACTTAACTAACTTGTTGCAACAGGTTAATTCTTGAAAAATCAAAATAAATTTAATTAAAATTAACAAAAATATGATCTGTAAATATTTCAGAATTCTCTGTATATTTACTCCTCGAAAATAAATATAACGTGGAATTTTTATAATTCTAAGAAAAACTGTCCAAATGTTAGTTCACATTTTTGATATGTGAAATTATTATAAGACATATTTAAGAAAGATCAAAAGTATGTAGAGAACTGAGTTCTCGATAAGCCTAAATGACTTGTCGATAAGTTATTTTATGACTTCTCGATAAGTCTTTTTCATGACTTTTTTATTAGACTTCTCGATAAGTCTTTTTATGACTTCTCGACAAGTGTTATAGAGATCTTGATATATTATCGGTTTTGAGTTCTCTATAATTTAAATTTTAGATTTTTTGACAACTCCGAACTGAAACAATTTAATTTAATAAATTATTTCAGTAAAATACTTTTGATATAAAATCAATTCTAATTTTATGTTGTTTTCTTCCATATAAATTAGAACAATTCAGTCCAAAAGGACAAACCGGGTATTTGTAAAACATCTCGATAAGTCGCTATCTAGTTCTCAATAAGAGTCAGGAAAGTGACATCTCGACATGAGTTCTCTATAAGTCATGTGACTTCTCTACAAGTAATTTTCAACCGTTCATTCTTCTCTTGTCGATAAGTCACATCTCTACCCTAGAAATACCCAGACATCTCTACCCCTCTTTACGCTTTCGAGATCTCGATTGACCTAGTTTCTGTAATTTTTCACCATTCTCAAACATTTCAAACTTTCTCTCTCTTTCAAAAACACTTACCCACTTAAATTCAAAACTCCTTCTAATGGCATCCAACACAAACATTGTCAGAGCAACCATCCCCAAGGATGGAACCAACTTCTTAGCTTTTATTGACCCAACTCAAGCACCAGACAACTTTAAGTGCTTTGCAAAGTTTATTGCTGATTCATAACTTTCAGGAGCCCTAAATGCAAACCTAGTTCTCTACTTGGATGTCCTAAATGAGTTTTGGAACATTGCAGTCATTAACACCAATATCCATGACAATCAAGCAGTTTCTGTGGTGGTTAACTACACAATAAGGGTTGTGGCTGTCAAGTTCAACGCCAATGACATCAACAAGGCTCTGGGAATTCCTATAGATAATTTGGTTGAAACTCCTACAACTCAAGAATTGGCTGTTTTCATGGACTTCATAAACTATAGTGGAAAGATTGACATGGCCAGGCTAAAAAAACCCGAGGAGGGAATGGTCACTCATTTTTGACTTCATCATCAGTGTAACGCCCTTCAGACTCCGGGGTATAAGTCTGGGGGATACTTTAATTGAGCAGAGATATATCTAAACCCCTTTAATTGTAACCAGGATTTTTTTAGGTTGAAGTATGAAAACAAGAACCACTATCTAACTTTATTACAAACCAAATTTAAAGTCTCATAAACTCTCTTTATTACAAGCCATTGTCTAACAAGTTTTAAACTACTTTTCTCATTTATTTAAACACACTCATTAACTATCTACACTACACATGGTCAGGAAACTTAAAGCTTTCTTCCTGGATTGGGATCAACACCTTTGGTATGAGAGGGTCCCGCGGCTTGACTCGCTTCTTTACCACTCGGGTCTCGATAGGTTTCATATTCCTTCTTAACTGAAAATAATAAGGTGAATAACAACAAGAAAAAGGGTGAGCCATAAGTTGCTCAATAATTCGCAATATATCAACAGTGTTATAGTAAGTTAAAAGAATCGGTAACTTGATTACATCTGCAAAGACATAATCTCGCAAGAAAAGAATGAAGACCATTGTTGGAAATTACAAATGAACTAAAATGGACACAAGTTCGCACCTATATCCTGATGATCAACCAGGATATAGTGTAGATCTATAGCTCACTATATAGATCCATTCGGGTACCCAGGCTCCTCGCCCCAACTCAAGGATCCGGTTAAGTCCCAGCCCTTAGAATCAAGTGTATACTAAATCCCAATCGTCACTATCCAGTCCATAGGGGAGCAACCGGAACAATCGGTATGCTTTGATATATTCCAACACTAGAATATATCAATATATGTCTCTAGTTATTGGAAGATGAATAGAGGATTCAATGAATTAAGAGAAATCAGGAATCGAAATGAAATATGAACTAAGGAATAACAATTATGTATTAGTTTTTATGAACAGGAATCAAAAGTGTGCAAGTGCGATAAGAATCTGAAGTAATTTCACTATTCTGAAATTAGAATAGGGGAAAAACTTGCCTTTCACGCGAGTTACTCCAATTACTTCACCGTCGTCTATCTCCGGCTCGACTTGCCTTGTTGCTTTCGCTTCTATCAAAGAAATAGACTTATTTAGTCATCTCGTATGTCAATCGCGTCTCAAATTGACTTCACATAGCCCTTATCGTCTACCCATACGCGTATTACTAACCCGTATATCAAGTATTAACAAATAAGACTCGATTAACCACGTAATACACATAAGCACATAAGCCACATAGCCATTCTAGGTTTTAAATAATTTTTGGAATTGAAATCGACTCGCTATTTGCTTAACTGATCATTATCTGACTCGTTTCTTATTTTTCGGGATTTATCGGACTCATCTTTATACGCGATATGGCTTATAAGTAATGAAATATCAAAAGTCAACTAGTTTCTAAAAGAAATTAAAATTTAAAACTATTTTTAATGAAAACAGGTCATTTTTCTAAGTCGAAGGGCTTTCGTTTCGCTCGAATCGGATAAACGGTTCAATTATTATTCGGTAGTGACGACCTCAACCCCAGGGTCAGGAGTTGACGTCACCAAACACAACTACCAAAATATAAACAACAAGACTATTATTAAAATATGCTAACTTGACCCCAAACCAAGATACGATCCAGGTTCAAGTGTGATTCAGGTTTACATTATTACAAACCATTTATTCAACATCTAACACACTCTAACTTTATTCAGCAACTTATCAGACCACACATGGCCTGGCAAATACTACCTCAGAGAAGTCGGGTCCTAAAGGGGCGGGAACACGGGTATGTTTGACTGGTCTTCTAGGCATCTGCGATATATACATAACAGTTTGCAAGGGCGAGCATAATCGCTCAGCAGTACCAACATATGAATAATGGAATAAAAATAGTAATGTAACAATAATAGGAACAGAGCTGTAATCACGCCAATAACATTATATAATAAAAATTGGAGACAACTGGATATCACTAACTAGCATGCCGTTGTATCAACCACTTATACCCTTATGGGAATCAAAAATCGAGATCAAATACGTAACGGATATGAGAAGACAGCTGATCTGGCTATCAACGCCAGACGGCTCTAACTGCCATCCCATTTACCTGTTCCGGAACTCAGAGTCTAGCTAGGTCTCTGACCTGCTGGACTAATGGGTTATATACTGCGCGCAACCGAATTAGCCTCTTACGCCACCTCAATAGGCCTACTCTGGCCCCTATGTATCCCATATCTGACCGTTTTATCCAGTTTTCAAAACACTTGTACCTATCTCATTTTCAAAATCATTTATTTTACCAGCACACATATAAAATCCAGTTCGTAAATCATTTCATTCGAGATAGGTACCTTTCGAAGTTACTTTTCCCCAAAATAAGTTGAAAACAGTGAATTTATAACTACAGGGGATACGTAACTTAAAACGTTTCTGTTCCATTACGAGAATAAAACATTTAGCTATTCATACGTACTGAACCATAAAAGAATGGTCAGGGGTACTTGCCTGGCAACGCTTTACAAAACCCTAAGTAGCCTTCATGTTGATTTCGATCCTGGTGAAACTCGACTGGGATCTACAAATACAGAATACCCTAATCAGTTATACCGACATGCTTGATATCCTTAGATCCTGATAACCCAATCCGATAACCCGACTCGTATAGTTATTATACACATAATCACGTATTCATGTAATCCGAACACAAATAGGGGTAACACGTATAATATAAATACGTATGTTTACAAATACATTTTTAGAAAATTTTGGTAGCAACTCCTTTGTTTATAAGCCTACCCGTCGATTACAATCGAGGTCAACAATCACAACAATCCATAATATGAAGTTCACCATTCTCATATAATTTATACCAAAACACAATTCGTATTTAATTATTTAAGTTCGAAAATACTTTACGTAAATCATTTTATTTATTTATAAAATTTAGGACTCAGAACAACGTCATCACCGTCCACCGTCTGCTCGTAACGAGTCATCGCGGTACGGCGGCAAAATTCTCTTGGTACCTGATAATTCGGATTCCAACCAAAAATTTCACCGATTAATTACTGAAATTTTTCCTGTATAAATTTATTTTTATCACGAATATTACTCAAAATTTCCTGCAATACAGAAATTATAATTAAAAATTATGCACAGTCCAAATCATAGCACATAAGCGGCCCAAACAGGCCCAACCAAAAACAACTGCATAAACTGGCCCAACAGTGGAGGCCCAATAACAGAGCCCAACTGCAAAGCCCAGTAACCAGAACCCGAAACCAGCCAAACCAAACACACAGCCGCACAAATGCACAGCCACCACATGCGCCACCGCGTGCCACATACACACACACACACACAATCGAACACACACACACACACAGATATGCACACACAAATACACAGAGCACACACATATATACAAATATATATACATGCATACCAACTGAACAACACAGAAGCAAGCCAACCAGAAAACAGGGGCGGCTCACCGGAGAAATCGCCAGAAAAATGAGGGGAAGAGGAACGAAGTCCAGGGAAGCAAAAACGGAAGGAAGAAGATAAGAGCCGAGGAAGGAAACCGGAACAAAAACGAGAAACAAAGAGAGAACAGAGAGAGAATCGAGAGAGAATCGATAGAGAATCGAGAGAGTTTGAGAGGCACAGCCGAGAACCAAAGGGAAATTGATGTCAAGGATATAACAGGGCAGCCACAGGTGTCCTATTAAAACAGGATACGTGTTGGTTTATTATTAACTCGTACTCCTGAATTCCCAGAATCCCAATTTTATATCCCGACATTATATTTTTAACGAACCAAGTAATATTGAAAACACATCGAAATAAATCCCAACTAATCTAAAAAGATTTAAAATATTCTGAAATAATTAAAAACATAATCTTTGAAATTTTAAAAACAATTCTTAAGGCGCACGTTATACCCACTTTTTAACAAATAACGAAATGACGCGCGGGTGAAACGAATCCCGAATTTTCCAAAATAATTTTAAAATTCTCAGAATAATACGAACTTAATAAAATATGAGTTTCATGATTTTTAAAGATTTCCTGAATTAAATATAGATTTTACAAATAAACACACTCAGAAAATCATTTAAAAATAAATAATTCGTGGAATATTGATTTCTCAATTTTATAAAGTCCTAAAATTAATTATTGAAATTATAAAATTATAAAACCAATTTTAGAAACAATCCAAGTATTTATGGAATTAAAACTATACTAAAATTACTTTTATAAGCGAAATAAAATCGTATAACTCAATAATAAATCACACAATCCAGTCCCACATATCAACAAATCATAATTAAATAAATAACAATCAATAACTGCTGCTAAAATCAATACACACATTTATTTAATTATTTAAACCTTTATTACACTTTTAAAATATTAAAAATAAAAGAATATACACGAGTCGTTATATCATTTCCCCCTTAAGAAGATTCTGTCCCCAGAATCTGACTTAGCTAAACAAATGAGGATATTTATCAAGCATGTTTGACTCTAATTTCCAAGTAGACTCTTCTACTCGAGGATTTCTGCACAAGACTTTCACTATGGGGATTGACTTATTCCTAAGGACTCATTCTTTACGGTCTAGGATTTGGATCGGTTGTTCCACATAGGACAAATCTGGTTGCAATTCAATCGGTTCATATTCTATAACTTGATTCGAACTAGGGATATAGGGCTTCAACATAGATACGTGGAACACATTATGAATGTGCTGCCACTGCGGTGGTAACACTATCTCATAAGCAACCTTTCCCACTTTCTTCGAAACCTCAAAGGGTCCTATAAATTTGGGGCTAAGTTTACCTTTCTGACCAAAACATACTAACCCTTTTCAAGGTGATACCTTTAATAATACTAGAGCTCCTATCTCGAAGTTCATATCTATCCTATGCAAATCTGCATACTTTCTCTGTCTATCTTGGGTTGCTTCCAACCTTTTCCGAATCAACACTATTGCATCTTTGGTTTGCTGAACCAACTCGGGACCTAACACTTTTTTCTCTCCTACCTTATCCCAATACAACGGTGATCTACACTTATGTCCATACAAAGCTTCGTAAGGCGGCATCCCGATACTGGCATGGTAACTGTTATTATACGAGAAATCAATCAAAGGTAGGTGTTCATCCCAATTACCCTTAAAATCCAAAACACAGACTCTCAACATATCCTCTATGATCTGAATCATTCTTTCACTTTGGCCATCCGTCTGAGGATGATAAGCGGTGCTCATATTCAACTTTGTTTCTAGGCACTCTTGGAATTTAGTCCAGAACCTGGAATTAAATCTCGGGTCTCGATCTGACACTATAGACACAGGCACTCCATATTTGGTAACTATCTCATCCAAGTATAACTTAACTAGCTTTTCCAACGAATACCTTTCATTGATCGGAAGAAAATGCGCTAACTTAGTCAATAAGGGATGTATTCACCGCTCGGTGAATATGATAAGGGATCGGTTAAGAAGTACCACTAGGGGCCACAGGAGGTACTAGAGGTCTCGTCGAAGAAGAACTGGGACCACAGCCGGGAGGGAAATCCCTAACGGCAGACACAGACCTACGTACCCAACGGGGACGAGTACCAAGTCCAGAGATGTCTCTCGACACAAAGGAAGGAACTGGTGGAAAAGGCATATGGGTCTCCTCAGCAACAACATCCAGGGTCCTCTCAGAATCTGAGCTATCCGAGTCAGAGGGATTCTCCCGAGATGGAGAACTCGAAATCGCAATAGGCCACTGTCAACATAATAAATATACAGGGAAGACAAAACCAGGTCAAGGCATATCTATCAAAACATTTAATAGATGCCAGGGTAACGCCGTCGGAACCCTCGACTAACTCTGAAGTTTTGCTCCTCTATATGAGTTGCTGACTCACACCTAAAGACTCACTTTATCACCTATTCGAAACAATCCCTAACCTGGATCAGGGACTTGAACCTGTAGCTCTGATACTAACTGTGACGTCCTCAACCCCGGGGTCAGGAGTTGATGTCACCAAACACAACTACCAAAATATAAACAACTAGATTATTATTAAAATATGCTAACTTGACCCCAAACCAAGATCTGATCCAGGTTCAAGTGTGATTCAGGTTCACATTATTACAAACCATTTATTCAACATCTAACACACTCTAACTTTATTCAGTAACTTATCAGACCGCACATGGCCTGAGAAACACTACCTTAGAGGAGCTGGGTCCAGAAGGGGCGTGAACGCGGGTATGTCTGACTAGTCTTCTAAGCATCTGTGATATATACATAACAGTTTCCTAGGGTGAGCATAATCGCTCAGCAGTACCAAGATATGAATAACGGAATAAAAACAGTAATGTAACAATAATAGGAACATAGCTGTAATCATGTCATCAACATTATATAATGAAAATCGGAGATAACTGGATATCACTAACTAGCATGATTTATCTAAACAACGTAGTAGTGTGCTGTGTAAGTACCAGAGTCCAATTTTAGCATTTTATTCACATTTATAAAACCGATGTATCAACCACTTATACCCTTACGGGAATCACAAATCCAAATCAAATACGTAACGGATATGTGAAGACAGCTGATCAGGCTATCAACACCAGACGGCTCTAACTGCCATCCCATTTACCTGTTCCGGAACTCAGAGACTAGCTAGGTCTCTGACCTGCTGGACTAATCGGTTATATACTGCGCGCAACCGAATTAGCCTCTTACGCCACCTCAATAGGCCTACTCTGGCCCCTATGTATCCAGTATCTGACCGTTTTATCCGGTTTTCAAAACACTTGTACCTATCTCATTTTCAAAATTATTTATTTTACCAGCACACATATAAAATCCAGTTCGCAAATCATTTCATTCGAGATAGGTACCTTTCGAAGTTACTTTTCCCCAAAATAAGTTGAAAACAGTGAAATTATAACTACAGGGGATACGTAACTTAAAACATTTCTGTTCCATTACGAGAATAAAACATTTAGCTATTCATACATACTGAACCATAAAAGAATGGTCAGGGGTACTTGCCTTGCAACGCTTTACAAAACCCTAAGTAGCCTTCACGTTGATTTCAGTCACGGGGAAACTTGACTGGGATCTACAAATACAGAATACCCTAATCAGTTATACCAACATGCTTGATATCCTCAGATCCTAATAACCCAATCCGATAACCCGACTCGTATAGTTATTATACACATAATCACGTAATCACGTAATCCAAACACAAATAGGGCTAGCACGTATAATATAAATACGTACGTTTACAAATATATTTTTAGAAAATTTTGGGAGCAACTCCTTTGTTTATAAGCCTACCTATCGATTACAATCGACGTCAACAATCACAACAATCCACAACATCAAGTTTACCATTCTCATATCACTTATACCACAACATAATTCGTATTTAATTATTTAAGTCCGAAAATACTTTACGTAAATCATTTTATCAATTTATAAAATTTAGGACTCAGAACCTCGTCATCACCATCGACCGTCCACTCGTAACGAGTCATCGCGGTACGGGGGCAAAAATTCTCGGGGTACCCGATAATTCGGATTCCAACAAAAAATTTCGCCGATTAATTACTGATATTTTTCTCGTATAAATTTATTTTTATCACGAATATTACTCAAAATTTCCTGCACTACATAAATTACAATTAAAAATTCTGCACAGTCCAAATCGCAACGGCCCAAACAGGCCCAACCAAAAACAACTGCATAAACAGGTCCAACAGTGGAGGCCCAATAATAGAGCCCAACTACAAAGCCCAGTAACTAGAATCCGAAACCAGCCCAAACCAAACACACATCCGCACAAATGCACAGCCACCACAGGCGCCACCGTGTGCCACACACACACACACACATAATTGAACACACACACACACATATATGCACACACAAATACATAGAGCACACACATATATATAAATATATATACATACATACCAATTGAACAACACAGAACCAAGCCAACCAGAAAACAAGGGCGACTCACCGGAGAAATCACCGAAAAAATTAGGGGAAGAGGAACGAAGTCCAGGGAAATAAAAACGGAAGGAAGAAGATAAGAGACAAGGAAGGAAACCGGAACAAAAACAAGAAATAAAGAGAGAACAGAGAGAGAATCAAGAGAGAATCGAGAGAGTTCGAGAGGCACAACCGAGAACCAAAGGGAAATTCATGTCAAGGATATAACATGGCAGCCACACGTGTCCTGTTAAAACAGGATACGTGTTGGTTTATTATTAACTCGTACTCCTGAATATCCGGAAACCCAATTTTATATCCCGACAATATATTTTTAACGAACCAAGTAATATTGAAAACACATTGAAATAAATCCCAACTAATCTAAAAAGATCAGAAATATTCCGAAATAATTACAAACACAGTCTTCGAAATTTTAAAAACAATTCTTAAGGCGCATTTTATACCCGCTTTTTGACAAATAACGAAACGACGCGCGGGTGAAACGAAATCCCGAAAATTTCCAGATTAATTTTAAAATTCTCAAAATAATACGAACTTAATAAAATATGAGTTTCATGATTTTTAAAGATTTCCTGAATTAAATATAGATTTTACAAATAAACACACTCAAAAAATCATTTAAAATCAATAATTAGTGGAATATTGATTTCTCAATTTTATAAAGTCCTAAAATTAATTATTGAAATTATAAAATTATAAAACCAATTTTAGAAACAATCCAAGTATTTATGGAATTAAAACTATTATAAAATCACTTTTACAAGCGAAATAAAATCGTATAACTCAATAATAAATCACACAATCCAATCCCACATATCAATAAATCACAATTAAATAAATAATAATCAATAACTGCTCCCAAAATCAATACACACATTTATTTAATTATTTAAACCTTTATTACACTTTGAAAATATTAAAAATAAAAGAATATACACGAGTCGTTATATCGGTAATTACAGATAAATAAATTTATTATTTAATATAAATAATTATTACTAATTATTGAACCCTAAAAATTGTTTTAAAAAATTATTTGAGAAAAATCAGAATTAAAAATGATTTTTCCATAATTTTTGGAATTAAAATAAATTTATTATGATTTATTAAAATTATTTGATTAATTATCAAAATAATTAATCATTATTAAAAATTTAATAAATAATAAATAAATAATAAATAACTGAAGAAATAACTAAATCTGATTTTTATAAAATATTTCAGAATTATTTATAATATAAATCAATTAATTAAATAATTAATTAATCAATTTATAAAATAAAAAACTGATTTTATAATTAATAAAAAAATAAAAATAAAAATTTGTAAACACTTGTCAGAAAAATTGTTTCTGACAGAAACAGATCAAAAGCGAGTTGGAATTGGGTTGAAAACCGGGTTGTCAAGAACAATCCGGGTCGGGATGAACGCACCGGAAAATTCCCAGATTCCGGTGGGTTCCCTAGACATCGGCAACCTCTGATCTTGGTCAAAAACGTACCGTTTGGTACCGTTTTCGATCCTAAATCATTCTAAATCACTTCACCAACTTCAATCAACTGAGAAACAACCAGAATCATCCCTGAATCTGCAACTTCGGCCAAACCTGATTGAAACTCCGGCCAAATATTCATCTAACAATTCTGTACATGAAACTTCGTGTTCTATATCTCAAATCAAAGCTTAAAACCTGTACAATAAAACCCCTAACCTCTACCATACCAAAGATTCTTCAAAATAAAAAACGTTCAAATCAAAAACTGGGTATAAACCATAATAATCGAATATCACTATTCAGGAATCATTTGTTCAATTAAACACAGTGAATCGATTGTAAATTATCAGATACAACTATATCAATCATCAAATCATCCTAATAACCCTAGAATCAAAAAGACCCAATTCGAACATAAACCCTAGAATTCGAAAATCAAAAAACAACGAATTAAAACATGAAATTGATGATAAAAACAGAAAGAACAGATCAAAACTTCAATTTGGGTACTTGAATCACACGATTTGATGCGAAAATAAGCTTGAAATCATGATTTAATCTTCGACCCGACCCTCGAATACCTGGCCCGAATTTAAGTGAATTTTATTATTTTTCTGATTTTATGTAATTAATTAATAATAAATAAATAAAAATTAGGCTATTTATAGTAGTAAAATTAATACTCCTAATTAAAATCAATGCCCTAATTACACATCTTTTAAAATTAATTGGCCCTTAATTTTATTATTTTTGAGTATTAAAATTTAATTTTTAAATATTTTATATATACAATATATATATGCCAAAAATTTCCATAAATTGTGAATAATTCAAAAATGAAAAGAAATGGTATAAATGAAAGTCCTATAATTTTATAAAAATAAAAATGTGATTTTTGTGGGGGTTTTTGACACCTAATGGGGCCCAGAAAAGTCATTTTTCGTGAAACGAGAAAATTTATAAAATACTTTAGATGTTCAGAATAACGCGATGGTACAAGCCGTTTTATGAAAAATAAGGCCAATTATTTTATTTGAAATATCAGCTATAAAATCATAGTTCAGGTCATATAACTTTTGATAGGAAGGCTGTAACTACGAAATAAAATATCCGAAAAATACCCTGAAAATACCCGGACAATATGGAATACACCTAGCACGTAACAGTTAGGGTTTTATAGATAATTACACATAACTGACATATTAAAACACATAATTTTATCATTAATACGATATAGTACAAACGTAATTTCCCAGGCATTACATCATTTCCCCTTAATAGGATTCTGTCCTAAGAATCTCACTAGGAAAATAAATGGGGATACTTTTCTAACATTTCGCTTACAAGTTCCCAGGTTGACTCTTCAACCATAGGATTTCTCCACAAAACTCGTACTAAAGGTACAGACTTATTCCTCAATTCTCTTTCTTGCCGATCTAGAATTCTTATTTGTTGTTCTATATAGGACAAATCAGATTGAATTTCTATCGGCTCATATTCTATTACGTGTATGGAATCAGGATTATATCGCTTAAGAACTGACACATGAAATACGTTATAAATATGCTGCATATGAGGTGGAAAGGCTAATTCGTAAGCAACTTTCCGGACTTTCTTCAGAATCTCAAATGGACCAACATATCATGGCTTCAGTTTATCCTTGTTGCCAAATCTGGTCAATCCTTTCCATGGCGATATCTTGAGTAATACGTGTTCTCCTTCTTGATAGTCCATATCTTTCCTGGCTTGATCTGCATATTTGCGTTGTCGATCCTGAGCTGCTTCGAGTCGCTTCCGGATAAGTTCTATCTTTTCCTTGGTTTGTGAATCAATTCTGGACCCAAAATTTTGTGTTCTCCAACTTCATCCCAATATACAGGTGATCTGCATTTTCTTCCGTATAAAGCTTCATAGGGTGGCATCCCAATGCTCCCATGATAGCTGTTGTTGTAAGAAAATTCGACTAACAGTAAATGCTCATCCCAACTACCTTCATAATCAATTACACATATGCGCAACATGTCTTTGATTGTTTGAACAGTTCTTTCACTTTGTCCGTCCATTTGCGGATGATAAGCGGTACTCATATTCAATTTAGTTCCAAGACATTCTTGAAATTGTCTCCAAAATCTTGAATTGAAATGCGGATCTCCATCAGATACAATAGAAACTAGGACTCTATTTCGAATCACAATTTCTTTGAGATATAAATGTACTAACTTGTCGAGTGAAAATCTTTCGTTGATTGGTAGAAAATGTGCTGAATTCGTTAGTCTGTCAATAATCACCAAAAAATAACTACATAAACAAGCCCAACAGTGGAGGCCCAATAATAGAGCCCAACTACAAAGCCCAGTAACTAGAATCCGAAACCGGCCCAAACCAAACACACAGCCACCACACGCGCCACCGTGCGCCACACACAAACACACACATAATTGAACACACACACACACATATATGCACACACAAATACACAGAGCACACACATATATACAAATATATATACATGCATACCAACTGAACAATATATAACCAAGCCAACCAGAAAACAAAGGCGGCTCACCGGAGAAATCACCGGAAAAATGAGGGGAAGAGGAACAAAGCCCAGGGAAACAAAAACGGAAGGAAAAAGATAAGAGACGAGGAAGGAAACCGGAACAAAAACAAGAAACAAAGAGAGAACAGAGAGAGAATCGAGAGAGAATCGAGAGAGTTCGAGAGGCACAACCGAGAACCAAAGGGAAATTGATGTCAAGGATATAACGTGGCTGTTAGGGCGAAAACATGCGCTAATATTCACGCAAGTATACGCATTCGCAAGTAGTATAAGATATAAATCAGATTCGTTCCCACAGAGACTGGTTTAGGTTAAGTTCAATTTATGCACCTATGCAACAATGTATGGTTATCGCTCAATGCTAAGACAAATAACAAATTGGGTTTTTATTAAACTAAGAGATTATATTAAATAACATTAACTAAGAGAATTGAGGTTGAATTACTATATATGACAAACATGGGATTCTAACTTCATTAAATACTTCATTCAATAGCCTTATTGTTTTTAACCTTAGCATGTGATGGTGATGACACTAATCAGATAACACGAAACTGATAAACGCCAACTTTCGTTGCACAAGTACCATTCTACCAGACATCCACAAAAGAGATAGAAGCTGAATAGGCACCAATTATATTGAGACCCTATATGTCTATAGAATTTGACAACATAACGGTTTAAGAACAAGTTATCTATCTTGATTACATAGGGCAAGTAAAATGGTTAGAGTTACCTACGAATCATGCATACACGTACATGAACCTATGCTAGCATGGCAAGTTCTAAACCTCTATATTCACTGTCGCTTCAATAGAGATTAACACGCTATCTTATATGTTAGCTACGCACATAAGACGAATAAGCACAACCAATACTAGGATATCATACAATCACCACACACCAAGATATCGAAACAATTAACTATTGAAATCCATAAGTAAATCCGCTAGAATCCCATGACAACGATTAGCCCATAATCGAACTCATCGTCACCATGGGTTCCAATGAAAGCATGGTATAAACAAGGTCTTAATAAACTAAATAATAATCAAAGTATGAATAAACGAGATCTAGGTTCAACAAGAACGAAAATGAGCATCCAAAGTTACAACTAATTCAAAGAATCACAAGTTGAAAACAAGATCTTCTTTTTCAGAGTTGTTCTGTGCTTCTAGGTCTTCTCCTTGGTATCCCAATCTTCCCGGATGATGAAAACCCTTTTTTTTTAAGTATATATACGCCCCTAGTGGACCTGGACCCTTAAAATCGTCAAATTCTACTCAAAAAATGCTTTTTCAGCGAAATCAGCGACTAGCCGCGCCCTGAGCGGCCGCTCAGCTCTCCTGAGCGGGCGTTCAGCTCTCTGAGCGGGCGCTCAGCTCTGCTGAGCGGGCGCTCAGCTACTGACTGGGAAAAATATTCTGATGAATCTTGTTTTGGCCATAACTTGAGTTCTACTCGTCAGAATTAGGCGATTCAACTGCCCACGCTAAGCTATTGAGATTCTCTACAACTTGACAATGGCCTTGGCTTCCAATTCTGATCACTTTTCATCATATTTCCTTTAAAAGCTCTTTTCTTCATATAACTGATACCTGAAATGCATTAACACAAAAACACATCAAAATACCAACAACTTGAGTCCAAAACACCAATTTAAGCTTGTAATAAAGCATTCCAAGTGGATATAAAATCCACTTATCATACCCCCAAACTTGAATCGATGCTTGTCCTCAAGCATAAACAGACTCAAAACTACAAAACAAACCTAATGCATGAATACAACTATGTGAATGCAACTAAATGATAATGCAATCGATCCCCTCAGAATAACCATAACCAAATGAATAAGCCAATGCCTCTAAGAATGCAATAACTTGAAACAGAGTTCAAATAAATCCCACAAACCAACTCATAAACCAGAAACGTGCGGGTGTGGATGCTTAACAAATATAGTCTCGATACTAGATCAATAACCCTAACTTATCTATCATTGAAACAATCAAAAGTTTATAAACAGAATAGACAATAAACGCATTATGACTCACAACACCTCCTTTCTACTAGAGTTATACAAGGATTCACACTATTATTGAACACATAGCAAAGATGCTTATTTGATCGTGCAATGAATGAGGTCCCAAAAGACTTATACAATAATACCCATGTAGCGAGCGTTAGGTTAGCGGATCCCAGACTATAAAAGCCTTAGGTCACTAGGCACAAAGTCCCCTAGAACTTAATAACTCGAGTATTAAAGAGCTCACTCTTGATCAATTGTGTATAAACACATACTTTTTTTCTTTCTTTTTTTTTCTCTTTTTTCTTTTTTTTTTCCTTTTTTTTTTCAACACTTTCTGAATGAGTGTGTTTCGCTCCATCTCATTCAACCCTAGACTACTCATAAAAATATGAGCCGGCTACTAGCCATTTGACGCCTAGCCTTACAACAACTAGCAATGAAATCCAAGTTTTTCTCCAGATAAAAAAAAATCAGTGTTTTTACGTCATTACGAGAATATCACATATTCTAAATATAACCAAGTGATTAAATCTCAACAACAAACAAGTATGATCATGATCTAGATCAAAAGCAACCCTATAAGACTTTGTGAAAATATTTATTTCTGGCATGCAAATCAATTCATTAAGACTTAAACATCCCTCTATTCCTCATCACCACACTCAAATCAACATCAACTTATCCAATATCATAGTTCAACTTAAGGGATCATGCTAAATATGCATGCAAATGCAACTATATGAAATTACATAAAAACAAACAAATATGTCCTAAATGAACAATCATACAAAAATATGAATGAACTACAACTAAACATGCAACATGAATCTATATGAATCTATATGGACACACACTACTAATCCTTACATTATCACCCCCAAACTTAAAATTTTCAATGTCCTCATTGAAGGTAATAATAAGGATTTCAGGCATACCTAGTCGTCGGAAAGATCACCCTCTTCGGGTGGAGGATCAGGTGGCCAATCAACTTCGCCACTAGTGTCTCGGAAAATAGTACCGAAAACGTGTGTCAAATCTTCAGCAAAATGATGGTGAATGTCGTGCATGGCCTCCATACGCCTAATTACTCGCCTATACTGCTCGTCACCAACACCAGTCCTATCAACTACCTGCTGCACATGAGAAGAACCCTCTATAGGCACTGGAGGATCCGTTCGGCTACCCTCTACATCATCAAAGATATATCCCAACCCCTTGTCAGGGGGTGCACCTAAGAATGAATAACTCAAGTGATTTGGTAGTGGGTTGAGCTCAAGTGTAGGAGCATCTTCAATAGACGACTCGAGACGATCCTGAGAAATTTTCAGCTCTGTTAACCCAAGAGAATCGAATGGCACATCCAAATTCCTCTTCCACAGAGGTGCATTCAAAACCTGAATTTGCTCTACTTTAAAGCACTCCTCTTTAGTTGTGGGTAATTTTATTTCCTTGAACACATTGAAAGTGACCTTCTGATCATGAACCTTCATCGTAAGCTCTCCTTTTTGCACATCGATCATAGTTCGGCCTGTAGCCAAGAATGGTCTTCCCAAGATAATGGGAATCTTCTTATCTTCCTCGAAATCAAGAATTACAAAGTCAGCAGGGAAGAAGAGTTTATCCACCTTGACCAAGACATCCTCCACAATACCTCGTGGATAAGCGATGGAATGGTCAGCTAGTTGCAATGACATGTATGTTGGTTTCGGCTCAGGCAGACCAAGCTTCTTGAAAATAGATAAGGGCATCAGATTGATGCTAGCTCCTAAATCACATAAACACTTGTCGAATGACAAGTTTCCGATTGTGCAAGGAATAGTGAAGCTTCCAGGACCTTTAAGCTTCAGAGGCAACTTCTGTTGCAGCACAGCACTGCATTCCTCCGTTAGAGCAACGGTCTCTAAGTCATCGAGCTTCACTTTCCGAGAGAGAATACCTTTCATAAACCTCGCATAGCTAGGCATCTGTTCAAGAGCTTCAGCGAAAGGTATGTTGATATAAAGTTTCTTGAACACCTCCAAAAACTTCTCAAACTGCTTATCCAGCTTTTTCTTCTGCAGCCTTTTAGGAAAAGGAGGTGGAGGATATATCTATTTATCCCCTGTATTACCCTCAGGAGGAGTGTGTTCCACATTAGTCTTCCTTGGTTCCACCTCTACTTCCTTCTGCACATCTTCTTCAGCCACAACTGCATTTTCTGAATCTTGAGATTTTTCTGGCTCTTCGTCTTGCTGAACTTGGGGGCTTGCGACCTTTCCAGACCTTAAGGTGATGGCATTCACCTGTTCTTCAACTTCCCTCTTGCCTGGATTTGTTTCTGTATCACTAGGAACCGTTCCTGGTGGTCGATTCAATAAGGCATTAGCAATTTGCCCTATTTGGTTCTCCAGATTCTGGATAGAAACAGCTTGGCTTTGGCATATAAGAGCTTGGTTTTTGCACATAAGCCTCAACTCCTCTAATTCAAAATTTTCATTCGAAGATAGACCTTCATCATGAGTTTGTAGTTGAAGTTGGAGTTGTTGCTGAAAACCAAGAGAGTTGAACAGCTTATTTCCAAATGGCTGGAATGGCTGTTGCATCACATTCTGATTGGTGCTCCAGCTGAAGTTAGGATGATTCCAGTTGTCAGGATGATAAGTGTCTGGAACTGGTTGTTGCGATCTCTGAAAGTTGCTCACAAACTGAGCTGAGTCGCTAGATATAGCGCATTGCTCTGTCGCATGCGGACCTGCACACAGCTCACAAACACTAATTATCTGCTTAACACCATAGTTAGCCAGAGAATCGATCTTCATCGACAACGCCTTTAGTTGAGCAGTGATAGCCGTAGCTGTATCCACTTCAAGAACTCCTGCTACCTTGCCCTGTGGACATCTCTGGGTTGGATACTGATATTCATTAGCAACCATCAGTTCAATTAGATCATAAGCTTCCTCATAGCTCTTTGCACATAATGCTCCGCCTGATGCTGCATCAAGCATAGGTCTGGACTGTGCTCCCAACCCATTGTAAAAATAAGTGATGATCATCCAATCAGGAATTCCATGATGAGGACACTTCCTAAGCATCTCCTTGTAGCGCTCCCAAGCTTCACATAGCGATTCTCCCGTTTGCTGCACAAATTGAGTAATAGCGTTCCTCATTGCAGCTGTCTTCGCCATAGGGAAGAATTTAGTAAGAAAATTCTGAGCAAGATCTTCCCAAGTAGTAATCGAACCAGCTGGTAGAGAGTGTAACCAGCTCTTAGCCTTGTCCCTCAAAGAGAATGGGAATAGTCTCAGCTTCACAGCATCTTCGGAAACACCGTTGAACTTGAAGGTGTCGCAGATCTCAATGAAATCCCTAATGTGCGTATTGGGATCTTCCATTGGAGAACCCCCAAACTGGACTGAAGTCTGTACCCATTGAATTATTCCAGGCTTGATCTCAAAGGTATTAGCTGTGATAGCTGACCGGACAATGCTAGATTGAATGTCATTGATCTTGGGTTGAGAAAAATCCATCAAGGCTTTCGTTCATGCTGCTGGATCACCCATTGTAATGAGTACCTGAAACACAAACAAATAAACCGTGAAAGTAAAAGAATCCGAGTCAGTGAAATTTAACGACCACTGATGACAAGCACATAAACTAAAAATTAACACCGAGTCCCCGGCAGCGGCGCCAAAAACTTGTTAGGGCGAAAACACGCGCTAATATTCACGCAAGTATACGCGTTCGCAAGTAGTATAAGATATAAATCAGATTCGTTCCCACAGAGACTGGTTTAGGTTAAGTTCAATTTATGCACCTATGCAACAATGTATGGTTATCGCTCAATCCTAAGACAAATAACAAATTGGGTTTTTATTAAACTAAGAGATTATATTAAATAACATTAACTAAGAGAATTGAGGTTGAATTACTATATATGACAAACATGGGATTCTAACTTCATTAAATACTTCATTCAATAGCCTTATTGTTTTTAATCTTAGCATGTGATGGTGATGACACTAATCAGATAACACGAAACTGATAAACGCCAACTTTCGTTGCACGAGTACCATTCTACCAGACATCCACAAAAGAGATAGAAGCTGAATAGGAACCAATTATATTGAGACCCTATATGTCTATAGAATTTGACAACATAACGATTTAAGAACAAGTTATCTATCTTGATTACATAGGTCAAGTAAAACGGTTAGAGTTACCTACGAATCATGCATACACGTACATGAACCTATGCTAGCATGGCAAGTTCTAAACCTCTATATTCACTGTCGCTTCAATAGAGATTAACACGCTATCTTATATGTTAGCTACACACATAAGACGAATAAGCACAACCAATACTAAGATATCATACAATCACCACACACCAAGATATCGAAACAATTAACTATTGAAATCCATAAGTAAATCCGCTAGAATCCCATGACAACGATTTGCAAATAATCGAACTCATCGTCACCATGGGTTCCAATGAAAGCATGGTATAAACAAGGTCTTAATAAACTAAATAATAATCAAAGTACGAATAAACGAGATCTAGGCTCAATAAGAACGAAAACGAGCATCCAAAGTTACAACTAATTCAAAGAATCACAAGTTGAAAATAAGATCTTCTTTTTCAGAGTTGTTCTGTGCTTCTAGGTCTTCTCCTTGGTATCCCAATCTTCCCGGATGATGAAAACCTTTTTTTAAGTATATATACGCCCCTAGTGGACCTGGACCCTTAAAATCGTCAAATTCTACTCAAAAAATGCTTTTTCAGCGAAATCAGCGACCAGCCGCGCCCTGAGCGGCCGCTCAGCTCTCCTGAGCGGCCGCTCAGCTCTCTGAGCGGGCGCTCAGCTCTGCTGAGCGGGCGCTCAGCTACTGACTGGGAAAAATATTCTGATGAATCTTGTTTTGGCCATAACTTGAGTTCTACTCGTCAGAATTAGGCGATTCAACTGCCCACGCGAAGCTATTGAGATTCTCTACAACTTGAAAATGGCCTTGGCTTCCAATTCTGATCACTTTTCATCATATTTCCTTTAAAAGCTCTTTTCTTCATATAACTGATACCTGAAATGCATTAACACAAAACACATCAAAATACCAACAACTTGAGTCCAAAACACCAATTTAAGCTTGTAATAAAGCATTCCAAGTGGATATAAAATCCACTTATCAGTGGCAGCCACACGTGTCCTGTTAAAACAGGATACGTGTTGGTTTATTATTAACTCGTACTCCTGAATTTCCGAAAACCCAATTTTATATCCCGACAATATATTTTTAACGAACCAAGTAATATTGAAAACACATCGAAATAAATCCCAACTAATCTAAAAAGATCAGAAATATTCTGAAATAATTAAAAACATAGTCTTTGAAATTTTAAAAACAATTCTTAAGGCGCATTTTATACCCACTTTTTGACAAATAACGAAACGACGCGCGGGTGAAACTAATCCCAAAAATTTCCAAAATAATTTTAAAATTCTCAGAATAATACGAACTTAATAAAATACGAGTTTCATGATTTTCGAAGATTTTTTGAATTAAATATAGATTTTACAAATAAACAAACTCAGAAAATCATTTAAAAATAAATAATTAGAGGAATATTGATTTATCAATTTTATAAAGCTCTAAAATTAATTATTGAAATTATAAAATTATAAAACCAATTTTAGAAACAATCCATGTATTTATGGAATCAAAACTATAATAAAATCACTTTTACAAGCGAAATAAAATTGTATAACTCAATAATAAATCACACAATCCAATCGCACATATCAATAAATCACAATTAAATAAATAATAATCAATAACTGCTGCTAAAATCAATACACACATTTATTTAATTATTTAAACCTTTATTACACTTTGAAATTATTAAAAATAAAAGAATATGCACGAGTCGTTATATCGGTAATTACAGATAAATAAATTTCTTATTCAATATAAATAATTATTACTAATTATTGAACCCTAAAAATTGTTTTAAATAATTATTTGGGAAAAATTAGAATTAAAAATGATTTTTCCATAATTTTTGGAATTAAAATAAATTTATTATGATTTATTAAAATTATTTGATTAATTATCAAAATAATTAATCATTTTTAAAAATTTAATAAATAATAAAAAACTAAAGAAATAAATAAATCTGATTTTTAGAAAATATTTCAGAATTATTTATAATATAAATCAATTAATTAAATAATTAATTAATCAATTTATAAAATAAAAAAAATTATTTTATAATTAATAAAAAAATAAAATAAAAATTCACTAAACACTTGTCAGAAAAATTGTTTCTGACAGAACATATCAAAAGCGGGTTGGAATTGGGTTGAAAACCGGGTTGCCAAAAACAATCCGGGTCGGGATGAACACACCGGAAAATTCCCAGATTCCGGTGGGTTCCCTGGACTTCGGCAACCTCTGAACTTGGTCAAAAATGTACCATTTGGTACCGTTTTCGATCTTAAATCATTCTAAATCACTTCACCAACTTCAATCAACTGAGAAACAACCAGAATCATCCATGAATCTGCAACTTCGGCCAAACCTGATTGAAACTCCAGCTAAATATTCATCTATCTATTCTGTACATGAAACTTCGTGTTCTATATCTCAAATCAAAGCTTAAAACCTGTACAATAAAACCCCTAACCTCTACCATACCAAAGATTCTTCAAAATAAAAAACGTTCAAATGAAAAATTGGGTATAAACCCTAATAATCGAATATCACTATTCATGAATCATTTGTTCAATTAAACACAGTGAATCGATTGTAAATTATTAGATACAACTATATCCATCATCAAATCATCCTAATAACCGTAGAATCAAAAAGACCCAATTCGAACATAAACCCTAGAATTCGAAAATCAAAAACAACGAATTAAAACATGAAATTGATGATAAAAACATAAGGAACAGATCAAAACTTTCAATTTGGGTACTCGAATCACACGATTTGATGCGAAAATAAGCTTGAAATCACGATTTAATCTTCGACCCGACCCTGGAATACTTGGCCCAAATTTCAGCGAATTTTAATTATTTTTCTGATATTATGTAATTAATTAATAATAAATAAATAAAAATTAGGCTATTTATAGTAGTAAAATTAATACTCCTAATTAAAATCAAGGCCCTAATTAAACATCTTTTAAAATTAATTGGCCCTTAATTTTATTATTTTTGAGTATTAAAATTTAATTTTTAAATATTTTATATATACAATATATATATATGCCAAAAATTTCCAAAAATTGTGAATAATTCAAAAATGAAAAGAAATGGTATAAATGAAAGTCCTATAATTTTATAAAAATAAAAATGTGATTTTTGTGGGGGATTTTGACACCTAATGGGGCCCAGAAAAGTCATTTTTCGCGAAACGAGAAAATTTATAAAATATTTTAGATGTTCAGAATAACGCGATGCTACAAGCCGTTTTATGAAAAATAAGGCCAATTATTTTATTTGAAATATCAGCTATAAAATCATAGTTCGGGTCATATAACTTTTGATAGGAAGGCTGTAACTACGAAGTAAAATATTCGAAAAATACCCTGAAAATACCCGGACAATATGGAATACACCTAGCACGTAACAGTTAGGGTTTTATAGCTAATTACACATAACTGGCATATTAAAACACATAATTTTATCATTAATACGATATAATACAAACGTAATTTCCCAGGCATTACATCATTTCCCCCTTAATAGGATTCTGTCCTCAGAATCTCACTAGGAAAATAAATGGGGATACTTTTCTAACATTTCGCTTACAAGTTCCCAGGTTGACTCTTCAACCATAGGATTTCTCCACAAAACTCGTACTAAAGGTACAGACTTATTCCTCAATTCTCTTTCTTGCTGATCTAGAATTCTTATTTGTTGTTCTATATAGGACAAATCAGGTTGAATTTCTATCGGCTATTATTCTATTACGTGTATGGAATCAATATTATATCGCTTAAGAACTGACACATGAAATACGTTATGAATATGCTGCATGTGAGGTGAAAAGGCTAATTCGTAAGCAGCTTTCCCCACTTTCTTCAGAATCTCAAATGGACTAACATATCATGGCTTCAGTTTATCCTTGTTGCCAAATCTGGTCAATCCTTTCCATGGCGATATCTTGAGTAATACGTGCTCTCCTTCTTAATAGTCCATATCTTTCCTGGCTTGATCTGCATATTTGCGTTGTCGATCCTGAGCTGCTTCGAGTCGCTTCCGGATAAGTTCTATCTTTTCCTTGGTTTGTGAATCAATTCTGGACCCAAAATTTTGCGTTCTCCAACTTCATCCCAATATACAAGTGATCTGCATTTTTTTCCGTATAAAGCTTCATAGGGTGGCATCCCAATGCTCGCATGATAGCTGTTGTTGTAAGAAAATTCGACTAACGATAAATGCTCATCCCAACTACCTTCAAAATCAATTACACATATGCGCAACATGTCTTTGATTGTTTGAATAGTTCTTTCACTTTGTTCATCTGTTTGCGGATGATAAACGATACTAATATTCAATTTAGTTCCAAGACATTCTTGAAATTATCTCCAAAATCTTGAACTGAAATACGGATCTCAATCAGATACAATAGATACTGGGACTCCATGTCGAATCACAATTTCTTTGAGATATAAATGTATTAACTTGTCGAGTGAAAATCTTTCGTTGATTGGTAGAAAATGTGCTGACTTCGTTAGTCTGTCAATAATCACCCAAATTATGTAATGATTCGCTCTGGTTCTTGGAAGTCCTACCAAAAAATCCATCGCTATATGTTCCCATTTTCATTCTGAAATATCCAGTGGTTGCAGTAATCCGCTTGGACGTTGATGTTCTTCTTTGACTCATTGGCATGTGTATCATTTACTTACCCACTATGCTATTTCTTTCTTCATATTTGACCACCAAAAGTTTTCCTTCAGATCTCGATACATTTTTGTACTTCCGGGATGTATGGAATATTTTGAGCTGTGAGCATCTCGTAGTATTTCTTCTTTCAGTTCTGGCACATTAGGTATCCATATTCTTGATGAAAAGCGTAGAATTCCTTCATTATCCTTCTGAGTTGTGATTTCTTCTCCAGTTAAATTGTCATCGTCTTGACTCATCACCTCTTCTTGGCATCTTCGAATCTATTCTAATAATTCTGACTGGAAGGTCATTGAATGAATAGCTTCAGTGGATTCATTTGGGATACGAATCTCAATTTCCAATTTTTCAAATTCTTTGGCTAATTCTTCTGAAAAATTCAAAAAATTCAATCTTTCTTTTCAGCTTAGCGCATCTGCCATGACGTTCGCTTTTCCTGGATGATAGCTGATTGTGACATCATAATCCTTGATTAACTCTAACCATCATCGTTGTCTCATATTGAGTTCCTTCCGCATAAAGATATACTTTAAACTCTTATAATCCGTGTAGATTTCGCATTTTCACCGTAAAGATAGTGTCTCCAAAGTTTTAGTGCAAATACAATGGCTGCTAGTTCCAGGTCATGCATAGGATATTTCTGTTGATGAGGTTTCAATTATCTTGAAGCATAGGCAATTACTTTACCATGCTGCATCAATACACATCCCAGTCCTCGATATGAAGCGTCGCTGTAAATGATAAAATATCCTTGCTCATCTGGTAAAACGAGTACCGGTGCAGTTACTAACCGATTCTTCAGTTCTTGAAAACTTTCTTCATACTTGTCATCCCATACGAACTTTTCACTTTTTCAAGTCAACTTAGTCAATGGCGTTGCTATCTTCGCAAAATCTTTGACAAATCTTCTGTAATAACCTGTCGATCCCAAGAAACTTCTGATTTTTTCGGTGTCTTTGGCCTTTCCCAATTTAGTACGGCTTCGATCTTTGCTGCATCAACTTTAATTCCTTCAATGCTGATGATATGACCTAGAAATTGTACTTCTTGTAACCAAAATTCGCATTTCAAGAACTTCACTTAAAGCTGTTCCTTTCTTAAAATTTCCAAAGCAATCCTCAGATGCTCGACATATTCTTTTTCAGTCTTTGAGTAAATCAAGATGTTATCAATAAATACAATCATAAACTTATCCAAATATCTCTTAAATACCCTGTTCATCAAATCCATGAATGTTATTGGTGCTTTGGTCAAACTGAATGCCATTACAAGAAATTCATAATGTCCATATCTGGTACGAAAAGCAGTTTTGGGGATATCTTCAGCTTTGATCTTCAATTGATGGTATCCCGGCCTTAAGTCTATCTTGGAAAACCATGCGGCTCCTTTCAGTTGATCAAACAAATCATCGATTCGTTGAAAATGATATTTATTCTTGATAGTCAGCTTATTTAGTTCACGATAGTCGATACATAGTCGCATGCTGCCGTCTTTCTTCTTCACAAACAATACCGGTGCACCTCATGGGGATACGCTAGGTCTTATAATTCCTATGTCCAGAAGATCTTGTAATTACATCGACAATTCTTTCATTTCAACCGGTTTTATCCGATATAGAGCTTTCGAAACTGGTTCTGTACCCGGCGCTAAATCAATAGTAAACTCAATTTCTCGATCAGGTGGTAACTCTGAAAGTTCATCTAGAAAGACGTCGGGAAATTCACATACAACCGAAATATCTTCTATCTTGGGACTTTCTTTTTCCGTATCCAATATATAGGCTATATACATTTCACATCCCTGTCGTAGCAATCATTTGGTCTGCATTGTTGTCAGGAATTTTTTCGCTATTTTTCGCCCGTAAACATTACCGTTGCATTTTCCGCAGTCCGCAATTTCACTTTCTTATTTGCACAATCGATCTGAACATTATGACAGGCTAACCAATCCATCCCTAAAATAATATCAAACTCTCCTAACTTGAATAAAATCAAGTCCACAGAGAAAAGATGTCCGATTATACTAATATCGCACTCGGGAAATACTCGATATACAGGAATTTGGTCGTCATTATTGATGTCCGATTATACTAATATCGCACTCGGGAAATACTCGATATACAGGAACTTGGTCGTCATTCGCTAATTTTATAATTAATGTCTCGCCCAACCATTCTGTTCCGCAACATTTCTTATCAATGAATTCTTCAGAAATAAAAGATCTTGTAGCTCCGGAATCAATCAATACTTTTGCATCTACTGAGTTCACCGAAAGCATACATGCAATCACACTAGAACTCCACACAACTTCCTTTATTATCATGTTGAAAGTTTTCGCTCTGAGCTGATTATGTTGTGTGGTGGAGGTAGTGCCAATACTTTCGGAACACTAGCGGCCATAGCTGGTCCTCGGCAATCCCTAGCAACATGTCCTTTCTTTCCATACTGAAAATAAGTAACCTATGTTCCTCCTGCTGGACATTCATTTGAGTAGTGCACTTTTTGTTTGCATCTAAAACATGTCATATTGTCCTTGATACAGACACTCGTATGTTTTTGACCACATATTTTACAGTACGGCGGTAGGGGTCTGATGATTCCCTGCTGATTGGGAGCTTCAAAATGATTACCTGATCTCTGGTTGCCTTGTCCTGTCATTTTAAAATTCATATTTTTCCGGACTTGAAATCCCGGCTTCCTGTTGAAACGGTTCTGAAAACTTTCTTGTCCTTTTTCCCTTTGGGACATTTCACTTTCTTCTTCAATGATCATAGCTTTCTGGACCATGGCGGTGTAAGTCGTCAATTCAAATACTGCCACTCCGGTACGAATCCATGGCTTCAATCCCTGTTGGAATCTCTTAGCCCGCTTCTCTTCAGTATCAACCTGCTCCGGAACAAACCTAGCCAACTCAGTAAACTTGGCTTCGTATTTTGTCACGGACATATTCCCTTGCTTCAGTTCTAAGAACTTAATTTACATCTAGTTCTTCACATAGAGAGGAAAATGTTTTTCCAAAAATAGCTCTTTAAACCTATACCAAGTCACATTGTCTTCACCCTCTAAAGCTTTCCTTGATTCCCACCAATAATTCGCTTCTCCTTTCAGGATATAGCTATAAAAATCAGTTTTTTGATCATCTTCAACCTTCACGAGTGCAAATGTTTTCTCTATTTCTTTTAACCAAGCCCTAGCCTTAGTAGCACCTATTGTACCTTCAAACTCTGGAGGCTTAACTGACTGAAACTGCTTAAAGGTAACAACAGGCATAACTGGTGGTAATTGAGGTTCAGGACGAGGTGGATTTTGTAATATCTGTTGCTGAATCTGTTGCTGATGTTGCATGCATTATTACCATCTGCTGTTGCATTAGATGGAAAATTTGGTTCATAGTGTCATTAGTCTATCCCTCAGAGTTGTTGTTGGAGGTTTCAGTTCTGGTCTTTCTTTTTTGTGCCATTTTCTGATAATAAAACAAATGATTCTTATTAATAATTCCTTAGAAAGTTGATAATAGATACATAAATAATTTATCTGTTATTAAAACAAAATTTAAACAATAAATTATGGAGAGAAAACAACTTGATTAATATTAAACAAAAATTTGAATGATTTGAAATTTAAACAATCAGTTGAAATGATTTTTTTTTTATAATTTGAAATGGAAAAGATGATACACTGCTTTAGATTAAACATAATTTAAAATATGAAAAACTGTAAAACAGTAAAGTAAATGTAAGTGCTGTAAAGACTAAAATTTAAATAAATAAAAAAAAGTTGAAAAAGTTTATTTTATATATATGACACCAGCCTCAGGTGTAAGTGTTTGATACAAAAAGTCTCGGTCAGATCTGTCATGGGTACTGCTACTACAAGTCAAACTAGATACTACACATATACATAGCTAACCACACTATACTACGCTGCATTTATCTACATATTTCATATATAATACACAACTAGTCTCCTGCTGTCAACCCTCAAAACCCTGGAGGAATGCGCCTCAACTCATCCTGGAGTATCTGAATAACCACTTGTGCCAAACGGGTAGCTCTATGATACTCTGCATAGGAGTACGGTCCATCATGCATCAAAGCATCTAACTCAAAAGTAGCACTCATCACTGTCGACTGAAGCCTCTGCCTCATCATGTAATCTGGCTGAAGTGTAGCTAACGGTCCTCGATCTCTCTGGTCAAACAAATCCATAATCTCTCTGCACTGTGACCTCCAATACTCAACATCCTCCCTCAAAACACTATACTCATGATATGGAACCATATGTGGTGCTGCAACCGGCCCCACAGACTCCTGTGATGGAACTCTCGGTATCCCTGCTGAGGTAAACCCAACTGCAATCCCAAATCATGCTCATCCATTCCCTCGACCGGTATAACGACTCGTGTATTTTTAATTATTTAAATATGTAACTATGGAAATTATTAAATAAATAAAATATGTGTATTGGTTTTAACCGCTATGTGTTGTTTGATTAGTAGCTATGTGTGATTTATGATGTACTGGGTTGTCCGCGTGATTAATTATGGAGTCGTATTGAATTGTTTTCACTTTTGAAAGTGGATTTAGTGTAAATTTATTTGCATAAATATTTGGAATGTCTCTAAAAATTGTTTTTATGGTTTTATAATTATAATAATTATTTTTGCGATTTTACAAAATTTAGAAATCAATATTTCATCAATTAAATAACCCTGTATGATTTTCTGAGTGCATTTATTTGTAAAATCTGCATTTAATTCCAGAATTCTTTAAAAATCATGAAACTAATATATATTTAAGTTTGGAATATTCCGAGAATTTTAAAATTGTTTCGGAAATTTTTGGGATTAATTTCACCCGCGCGTTATTTCGTTAATTATTAAAAAGCGGGTATAAATTGTGTTTTAGAAATTATTTTAAAATTTTAAAATTTATGTTTTAATTAACTTTGGGATATTTATAACATTTTAAAACTATTCTCATGATTTTCTGAAATTGTTTTAAGTTCAGCTCGGTTCGTTAATTATGTAATGCGAGTACGAGTTATATTTTTAAAATACTTAAAAAATTTTGAAAAATTTATTTTTAATAACCTTAAATTATTCGTGAAATTTTAAAAATTTATTTGGAATTGTTCGGGATTATTTTATTTGCGCGATGGTTCGTTAAGTTTGCAAAAACGGGACAAAATGGGGCTGTCAGAAAAGGAAAAGGGGCACGTGGCACAATTATAGCTATTCAAGTAACTCGTGGCTGTTACTCAGTGGTTGCTGCAGAATTAAAAAAAAACAAAAACAAAAACAAAAATTATATAAAAATATTAACAGCAAAACCCTTGTTCTGTTTTCCCCACCCCGTGCCATTCCCTTCTTCCTCTCGACTTAAATCTCTCTCATCTCTCCTTCGGTTTTATATCGGGTTGCCTGCTTCGATTCGTGGCCGCTTCCTGTTTTCTGTTCCGGTGAGCCGCGTCCAACTCCTGCTGGTTCCAATTGTTGAGTCCTATTTTCTTTTGCCTGATTATATAGATATATATAGATACGTCTTGGTGTGTATTATAGTTGAATGTTGATACTATTGTGCTACCGTTCTTTTCCCCCTTATTTCCGACCGCCGTCGCGTGCTTTTCCGGCGTGGTGGCCGGCGTGCATGTGATGCACGTGCGTATGTCCAGTTGTGTTGCTGTTGTGTTACTTGTTGCATTTGGTTCGCTGTTACTCGAAGTTGCCATTTTATGAATTTAATTTATTGATTATTGTAATATTCGTATGACTTTATGTGATTATGTGAATTTTGGATTTCAATTATTTCGAATTTTATCGGTGAAACCCGAGATCGGAAACCAAAATTGGGCACCTCCGGGTTTTTGCAGCCGACATCAAGGAACATTAGTGAGCTGACGGTGGACGATGATGATGTATATCTGAGTCCTAAAATTTTTAAAGAAATAAATGTAAAAATGTGAATAATAATAATTAGTTGGTTTAAATCAGTGGTTGGGATTTGTGGAATTGGAATGTGATTGGATAATTGTTACGATTGTTGTGTTTGGGATTTGACGTCGATTGATGTTTCCACGGGTAGTCCAATAAACAAAGGGGACGCTGCCCGATTTTCGGGAAATCAACTGTGGAAATGCGGGAGGGTATCCGGTAATTATCGGGACGTCGAGTGAATATATATACTTATACTTTATAAGAACTTGATTGTATGTTGTGGTAAATGTTCTGTCCAAAACTCAGTAACCCTAATTTCATAAAATGACGAGTATACGTATTTTCTGAAAATGAACACTGAACCGATTTCGGGAACGTGAACCCTAATTGTTGTATATGTTATTATAATATGAATAATTACGAGTCGGAATATGCTATCGTATGGGTAGGTTGTTAGCGAGGATATGTCAAGCATAACTGGGTGTCTAACATATAGTATTTCGACCTTGTAGGTTTTAGTCGGGAAACCGAAAGTGGACGTTGGACTAAAGATAACCTAGTGGTTAGTCGACGAGCTCAGTAGAGTTTCAACAGAAAAACCTGAGGGTCGAAGTCGAATCCAATTTGATCTAGTGGTTGGACGTTAAAGCCTGAGCGGCAGAGTCGGCTCAGAATTGATCAGTAATAGTTGTAAAGCCGTGCAAGGCAAGTACTTCTAAAACTTTTTCGAGATATAATGCAAATATTTCTAAATTCTCTTGTGACATATTGTTAAGTATTCAAAATAGCTCTGTTTTATATTTTAAGTACTTTGAATTCTTCAGCCTTGAACCTGAGCCACATCATTTGATCTTTGAGCCATAAGCCTTATTCTTTCTAAACCATCCTTTGTTGATTTTCAGATACCAAAACACAGAAATATGATACTACTCCCCAAATGTATAACTACCAAACACCAAACACTGGAAGAGAATTGTTTGAAAACACAGAAACTTTTATACCCCAACCATTCTTTATAACATCAAAGAACTAAACCTTGAAAAAAAACATTATTCGTCTAATACCTGATCCTTTTACAGGCTGAAAATCATTTCTCATACATACTCTGATATACCCTTGTGATACCCATGAATTGGATTACGCTTTTATTCAAGTGTTTTATCATCATTGATTATGATCTTGTTTTATTGAAGTATATTGTTTATCATACTGAACTGTTTTAGAATTGGATAGTTTTCTTATGTGGACCAGATTCGTGGTCAGACTAGATTCGTGGTCGAGGTAGGCCAATGTGTGCCTTGGATCCAGTAATTAGAGCAGAGCTGTGTGCCTTGCTCGGGGTTAGTGCGTGACTGATCGGCAGCCTAACCTTGGTTTTAAAACTTAAAATGAATATCCAATTCTAACGATTGTTTAACAATAAACTTGATTATTCTAAATCATCCCATTTGAGCATTGTTTAACTTCAGTTATCACTGTTATGACTTGCTGATCTAGTTAGCTCACTCTTGCGATTCTTTTATGTATTCTACAATTAAAAAGGATATGGTTGATAGCGAGGTTCCTCAGTCTAGAATACGAGCTAGGATTCCAGATTGAGTTGGATCGAGCTAGCAAGAGCTTATATTGGTAATGAGATAATAAGATTGTAAACATAATTTCATTATCAATTGTAAGTTAAATTAGTTGGGATTTGGTACGTTGTAATAAAAGATATGGTTGTGGCTTATTTTCATACTTTAACCTGTTGCGATCCATGGTTATGTAAGGCAGGGTCATTGCGAATAATATTTCATATACAAGTTTTTATATTATATATGTGTTGTGGACCCCGAACTTCTGACCCGGGTTTGGAGGGCGCCACAATCGGGGCCATCTGAAATTCCTCTGGCTCTGGTGTATATACTGGCAAAGGGGGTGGTACTGCTGGTGGAATCTCTGGCTCCATCTCTGGAATGAACTGATACTCTACCGGAAGTGGAGGTGGAAGTATCAACTCAAAGAACTCTAAAAGATCAAACATCTCCATGGGATCTGGTAACAGCTCTGGAGCTAGTGGTACTGGCTCCTGTGGGAATGGTGGTGGTGGTGGAAGTGGTGGAAATATCTGTGCTTGTGCCACCTGAACTGGTATCTCAGCGGACACTGGCGGCATAACTGGTGCAACTGGCCCAGTAATAGTCCTATCGGAAGATGCTGACGATGTCATCTGATAACATAACAAGGAAATAAGAAGGGTCACTTAACAATCCTATAACTTATAATTTCTGAATCTAAGACTATCTGGACCCTAATATTCCAATTCTTATCTTATTTGATCTCCCTATCTTATCCTAATCCTAATGTTCTTATTTTCAGGGACCTAACCTACAACTCTAATGCCAAATTATAACGCCCTCCAGAACCTGGGTATAAGTATGGGGGTTACTAGCTAATCTCCATTCATGTACAACCTGTATAATAATTGAGCAGAGATATATCTAAACCCCTTTAATAGTAACCAGGATCTTTCTAGGTTGAAGTATGAAAACAAGAACCACTACCTAACTTTATTACAAACCAAATTTAAAGTCTCATAAACTCTCTTTATTACAAGCCATTGTCTAACAAGTTTTAAACTACTTTTCTCATTTATTTAAACACACCCATTAACTATCTACACTACACCTGCTCAGACAACTCAAAACTTTCTTCCTAGATTGGGATCAACACCTTTGGTATGAGAGGGTCCCACGGCTTGACTCGCTTCTTTACCACTCGGGTCCTGATAGGTTTCATATTCCTTCTTAACTGAAAACAATAAGGTGAATAACAACAAGAAAAGGGGTGAGCCATAAGTTGCTCAACAAGTTCGCAATATATCAACAGTGCTATAGTAAGTTAAAAGAATTAGTAACTTGATTACATCTGCAAAGACTTAATCTCGCAAGAAAAGAATGAAGGCCATTATTGGAAATTACAAACGAACTAAACTGGACACAAGTTCGCACCTATATCCTGATGATTAGCCAGGATATAGTGCAGATCTATATCTCACTATAAACATCCATTTGGGTACCCAGGATCCACGACCCAACTCAAGGATCCGGTTAAGTCCCGGCCCTTAGGATCAAGTGTATACTAAATCTCAATCGTCACTATCCAGTCCATAGAGAAGCAACCAGAACAATCGGTATGCTTTGATATATTTCAACACTAGAATATATTAATATATGTTTCTAGTTATTAGAATATGAATAGAGAATTCAACGAATTAAGAGAAATCAGGAATCGAAATGAAATATGAACTAAGGAATAACAATTGTGTATTAGTGTTTTTGAACAGGAATCAAAAGTGTGCAAGTGCGATAAGAATCTGAAGTAATTTCACTATTTTGAAATTAGAATAGGGGAAAAACTTTCCTTTCACGCGATTTACTCCAATTACTTCACCATCGTCTATCTCCGGCTCGACTTGCCTTGTTGGTTTCGCGTCTATCAAATAAACAGACTTATTTAGTCATCCTGTGTCTCAATCGCGTCTCAAATCAACTTCACATAGCCCTTATCATCTACCCATACGCGTATTACTAACCCGTATATCAAGTATTAATAGATAAGACTCGATTAACCACGTAATACACATAAGCACATAAGCCACATAGCCATTCTAGGTTTAAAATAATTTTTGAAATTGAAATCGACTCGCTATTTGCTTAACTGATCATTATCTGACTCATTTCTTATTTTTCGGGATTTATCGGACTCATCTTTATACGCGATATGGCTTATAAGTAATGAAATACCAAAAGTCAACTAGCTTCTAAAAGAAATTAAAATTTAAAACTATTTTTAATAAAATAGGTCATTTTTCTGAGTCGAAGGGCTTTCGTTTCGCTCGAATCGGATAAATGATTCAATTATTATTCGATAATTATAGATAAATCAATTTATTATTCAATATAAATAATTATTACTAATTATTGAACCCTAAAAATATTTTTAAATAATTATTTGGGAAAAATCACAATTAAAAATGATTTTTCCATAATTTTTGGAATTAAAATAAATTTATTATGATGTATTGAAATTACTTGATTAATTTTAAAAATAATTAATCATTTTTAAATAATTAATAAATAATAAATAACTAAAGAAATAAATAAAAATGATTTTAAAAAAAATCAGAATAATTTATAATATAAATTATAAAAATAAAAAATAAAAAATAAAAATAAAAATTCAGAATCACTTGTCTGAAAATTGTTTCTAACAGAAACAAATCAAAAGCGGGTTGGAATTGGGTTGAAAACCGGGTTGCCAAGAACAATCCGGGTCGGGATGAACACACCGGAAAATTCCCAGATTCGGGTAGGTTCACCGGACTCCGGCAACCTCTGATCTTTGTAAAAAACATACCGTTTGTTACTGTTTTCGATCCTAAATCATTCTAAATCACTTCACCAACTTCAATCAACTGAGAAACAACCAGAATCATCCCTGAATATGCAACTCCGACCAAACCTGATTGAAACTCCGGCCAAATATTCATCTAACTATTCTGTACATGAAACTTCGTGTTCTATATCTCAAGTCAAAGCTTAAAACTTGTACAATAAAACCCTGTTAGGTCACACACACTGTAGAAGGAGGTTGAATACAGTGTTTATCACAATTAAATCAAATTAAAGAACACAAGTAACAGAAAACAAGCTTTATTAAACTCTGTTACAATATGGAACTGTCCTCTATCAGTGATGAACAAATTATCACGAGAGTTGCTAGGGTTACAATAAATAATAACTTTGATTATGATAACACATATAGTGTAAACCCTATGTCTATGTTTATATACTACATAGTTACAAGATAATTGCTAATTGATATTGAATATGATTCTGTATCCTAAAATATATCAATTAGATATCTTCTTTTCCAAGTCTTCTATTTTCCATAGAAGTCTTCTCCATGCATATCTCTTCTTTATTTAGTCTTGATCTTCTTTCCTTTCAATCAGCCTTTCCTTAACTGTTCGTCCTTCTGCACTTAAGTTCCGATATCCATCTTCTGATAATTATCTCCTGATAATTTAAGTACTGATATCATTAAGTTCTGACTTCCAGTAAGTGATGATTTCAGTAAGTACTGATTTGTCTTGTTAAGTAAGATCTGAAAACTAAACACAAATCATATTAGTCATGACATTATCAAATATATCTAACAATCTCCCCCAACTTGTAAATTAGCATAATATACAAGTTTAATAGATATTTGATGATGTCAAAAACATTAAGTACAAATACATGAGAATTTGACTAGATAACTACAACTTACAGTCCTTGTAGCTTTACCATTTTTAACTTCTGATAATAGCTTCAGTCTGTATACACATCAGAATTTAATCAGTTGTAGATCTTTGACTTGGCTTCAATTACTGATCTCTTTGATATCAGGAGTTGTTCTGAGATAGTTCTTTAACAAACATCTCTCAACATATTCAAGTTCATTAACCATCCTCCTTTTAGCATTCTTCAATTCAACTGTATCTTCACCAATTTGAAAGATCGCAGCCCTGAGATAATTTATTCTAGCTTTTCTTATGTCCTGATCTAGTCTGATCAAATATGCCTTGTCAGACTCAAGATTAAATTCCACATCTTTATATCCCAAAAAGGTAGTTATAATCTTAGCAGAGTTAGGCTTCATCTTGACAATATCACCCTTGTGATCTCTGTACTTGGGATAGTATGTGCTGTAAGACTTTACAGAATAAAGCTTCTTCTTTCTCTGAATTTGAGTCTTCAAATAATTTGCAGCACCATCTGTCATAAAATAATTTGTTCTTCACTTGAAGTAAGAATAGAACATGTTCTAGTTCCTCATAATACTTCAGTGGTACAACATTCTGCCTAATATGGTATACCCTTCCATCTGTCATAAAATATAACAAGATGTGTTCTTTCAAGAAGGTATGGTAAACCATCTGTACAGATTCAAGCTGATTCAATCTTTCAGGAGTTGCTCCAACACCTGGTTCACTCAAAGAAGTTGGATCATTGGTTGTCTTCTGTATTTTTCTTTCATCAACACTACCCAATCCAGATTTATCTCTTGCTTCTTTTCCTGTAACCACTCTTGCTTCAAAACCACTTGTTGCAGTTTTCAAAGGTTGAGTCTGAAAGGAATATGTCCTAAGTCCAATCATGTATAAGGATTTAGGAATAACTTTTTATATAATCTGTTTTGATTTCATTGATTTTAATAAAAGTCTTGTTTTGTTTTTATTACGGGCTCTATCTATTTAAGTGTTTAAATAAGATATACCATAGTTTAGAGTAAAGCTTTTTATGGATTATGATGAGATCATAATAGTGAGACCTAAAAAGATGATAACTCTAAACTTAAATAGTTCCTGGTCGTAGGATTACTAACTGGTAATTAATAATCCGCAGAGATCGGTACATACTATGCTTGCTTCATTATGAAGGATGTCTGTTCTCATAGACATTTATGTGGTGACACTATAGCTAGTATGTAGGTGCTTATTATGGAATAAGTTCACTGAACATGACTCGCACAGCTGAACAACTGATGGAGTTCACTCACGTGTCAGCAGTTGTTCACATAGTGATAGTTGTACAAGTATCCTTAGACTTGAGGTCATCATAGTCATCTTGTGTACACTGAACTATGCTTTGGTTTAGTTCTTAGTCTCCAGGGACAATTATTAGGGCTCTTCTGGGTATAGGAATTTGTACACGAAGATAGTGTATGATCAATAAAGGATCTACCCCTTCCAGTGAAGGAAGCGAATGTTCAAGGCTGATCCACTTATGCTAGTTCAGGAATCTCTGGCCAGAGTGAATGAAATTAGAAAGGAGTTTCTAATTTGCATAGAACTACGCATAGTAAATGGTAAGCAAGGGATTGAATTAGATAGGCTTGACACGAGATCCATGCCTTGTATTTAATCGGGACATTGTAGGGTAGAAGGAGTTTATTGTACGGTAACTATTCACTGAATAGGTTCTTGGTATTCTAAGCAGTGAATTCATATTATCCGGATAGTCGCGATATGCTGAGAAGTATCCCTCACGATGTAGAATAAATGTGATTAATTAATTAATCATATTTAATAAATTAGAGAATTTATATAAATAATGATAAAATAGTTTTATTATTATTTATTTCTACTACCGGCTTAATATTGAACCTACAGGGTCACACCATAAAAAGAGAATAATTTAATGGTGGAGGAATTAATTAATAATGGCTAATAATTATTTATTTGTAAAATAAATAATTAATTGGCAAATTTAATAATTGATTAAATGAGATTTAATTGATCATAAATTAATTAAGAAAAGTTCTTAATATTATTAATTAAGAATTTAAATTTTGGAAATTAAATCAAGAGAGAGAATTATTTCTAAAGTGTTTAGAAAAAGGATTAGTAATTAAAAGGTGTTTTAATTATTAATGAGAATAATAAATGGGATAATAATAATAATATTTATGGGAAAATTTCAGCTGAAAATTTTGCCTATAAATACACTATTATAGACCCTATTTTATTCGAACCCACATCAAACCCGAAAACCCAAAAAGTTTGGAAAACCCAATTCTCTCCACCTCCTTCCTCCTCCTTAACATCGTTTTCTTGGTGGATACCGGTGGAGTGCTTCACACTTGAGGAGCAACTGCTATGGATCTCTGATTGTTGTCTCCGAATTATTTTAAAAGGTTAGATTCGATCCCTCGAATTTTTATTCATGCTCTGATACCATTGATGGATTTTAAACGCAGCGGGGGCATGGCAAAACACTTTTACACATACAAAATCCAAATATTCCTGTAATGCGTTACAACCCGACTGTTTACATTAAAATTGATTTTCTGGGAGTTTCGTAACTCCGTTTTGGGCGTGCAATATACCGTTGGATTTGTTTTTCCGAGACGGATCTAATGGATTGATCAATTTTAGTTTATATAAAAGTTTTGAACTGATTATATTCCATGAAGTGTTTTAAAGATGTTTTTGACTGTTTTAATTGCTTTTAAATGCTTCATGTGATACATAGAGATGTATAATGCTTAGACTAATGTGCTAGATGATGTAACATGCCTACCTTGATGTTTATTCATGTTGATATATGTGATATATGCTTAGTTTATCATGCGATGATAGATTTAGGTGAACTTGAATGAACATAAGGCGTTTGTTTGACAACCTAGTATACTGAAATTGTTTCATAACCTTAATAACAATATTATGAATACAATCATGAGATTCTTGTGTTTATGAAACACGTAATTGAATATGAATTTTCGATATGAGAGGAAGGATGATTCTGTCAACAACAGATTTCTATCTGTAAGAAAGGGTTATTAAGTGACGCCTCTTGACAATGCTCCACCCGATCTGTGAATCATCTGATTATTGATTTGAAATATTTAATTTAAAAGGAAGAATCTCTTTATAATATGATTATGATTGTAACGTAATATAATCCCTCTAAAATTAAATAATATCAAGTAGTAATTGGCCAATGATACAACGGGCTTGTGTCGGTCATAGCCTTCCAACATGATAGAAAAGTAGTTCTTATTTTTGAATCATTGTCGGTTCGTGCTACAGCCGAGGGCTTTGATTTTGAAATAAGAAATACTTGTCTATTACATAGAGATGTGTACATTGAATACGAATCTAAAGGTCGGTACGTGCTACAGCCGTAGGCCTTTGGGGACTGATTCATCTGTACGGAATGTTGGGTTAGACTTGACTTAGAATATTGAGTTTGTTGTGCTACAGCCGAGACTCAATTATTCAAGAGGCTAAAGTTTGATTAGGGAATAACATAAGATGTAATTGACAAGAGTTGTCTGCCTATTGAACATTACATGGCGGTTCGTGCTACAGCCGGGGTCGTGTAATGGAATGTAGGATCCCTATTCCCACTAGCATTATGAATGCTTAATTTTTCACGTAGGGGGTTGAATAAATTAGATAAACTAGTGGGAGCCACTTATGAATAAAGACCCAATTCATGTAGTGTTTTAAAATGAAATCGAATATTTGCTAAGTGTTGTTATGTGTTTATCATTTACAGATTTACAATATACATTATGTCTTCTGCACTATCACTCAGGAGCATACTAGATGCTCATAAATTGACTGGTCCTAATTATGCTGACTGGCTTCGAAACTTGAGAATTGTTCTCAGGATTGAGAAGCTGGAATACATGATTGACTCACCTAAGCGTACTGAACCTGCTAGTGATGCACATAATGATGAACATGTTGTGTATCGTAAGTGGATAGATGATGCAAATGTTGCTCAATGCATCATGCTAGCTTCCATGAACATTGAGCTACAGAAGCAACATGAGCATATGGATGCTCACACTATCCTCATGCATCTACAAGAGTTGTATGATGTGGCGGGGAGGACAGCTCGATATGAGATATCGAAGGAGCTGTTCGGTTATAGGATGTCTGAGGGATCATCTGTGAATGACCATGTACTTAAGATGATCAATTTGATTGAACGTCTTGGACAACTTGGTTTTGCCATGGATGGGGAGCTGAGCCAAGACTTGGTCTTGCAATCGCTTCCGAGTTTGTTCTCGCAGTTTGTTGTGAACTTTCACATGAATAAGTTGGATGTCAGCCTGCCTGAACTCCACAACATGTTGAAGACTGCGGAATCGAATTTTCCCCCTAAGAAGAGTTCTATTCTTCTAATTGGTGAAGGTTCCAATCCTAAGAAAAGGAAGAGGAACCCTTCCAAGAAGAAGAAAGTAGGTGAGAAAATGCCGGTTCCACCAAAAGCTGAAGACCCCAAGAGCAAAGTTGTTTGCTTTCACTGTAATAAGGTGGGGCACTGGAAGAGGAACTGCAAGGTTTACCTTGCAGAATTGAAGAAGAAGGGTAGTGAGACTACCGCTTCTGATTCAGGTATGTTCATGATAGAAATGAATATGTCATTAAATCAAATTTCTACTTGGGTATTAGATACCGCCTGTGGTTTTAAAATCTGCAATTTGTTGCAGGAACCAAGGAGAAGTAGGACTCTTGAGGAAGAGGAGGTGATTCTATTGATGGAAATGGAGCAAGAGTTGCTGCTGAAGATGTAGAATCATTTCATTTACATATGCCTACGGGCAAGACTATTGTTTGAAATAATTGTTATTTTGTTCCCTCGATTGTGAGGAATATTATTCCCATGTTAGACTTGGCTAGATTTTCATTTATTATTGAGAATAATGAATGTTCTATTCTTAGAGATAATATTCTTTATGGACGTGGTACTTTAAATAATGGTCTGTATAAATGTGACATAATTTACTTCAGATTGAACAAACTAATAAAAGAAAAGGGATGATGAAAATCTCACTTCATAGTGGCACTGCAGTCTCCATTTAGTGGACATGGAGAGAGGGCTGCAGATTTGCTAGGAATGGTACACACAGATGTATGTGGACCAATGTCTACGCAAGCTATGGGTGGATTTTCATACTTCATTACTTTCATAGATGATAGATTTGGATTCGGATATGTGTTTGATGAAACACAAGTCTGAGGCCTTTGAAAAGTTCAAAGAATATAAGTATGAAGTGGAGAAACAACCAAACATAGTATTATAACTCTTCGATTAGATCGAGGTGGTGAATACTTGAACGGAGAGTTTCTGGATTATCTCAAAGTAAATGGTATAGTCTCCCAGTGGACTCCTCCAGATTAGTATCTGAAAGGAGAAATCAAACTTTGTTAGACATAGTTCGGTCCATGATGAGCTATGCAAATCTTCCAGTATTCCTATGGGGTTATGCATTGAAAACCTCAACATATTTACTGAATATAGTGCCTTCCAAAATCTGTTCCTCAAACTTCATATGAGATATGGAAAGAAAGGAAACCGAGTCTTAAACACGTTAAGATTTAGGGATGTCCAGCTTATGTCAAGTAAGTTGACCCAGATAAGCTGGAATATCGATCCGTAAAATATAGTTTTGTGGGATATCCTAAAGAAACTTTAGGGTATTACTTTTACACCGATCATCGGGTGTTTGTCTCCAAACATTCTACCTTCTTGGAAAAGGAGTTTATCCTTGAAGGAAACAGTGGGAGCAAAATTGAACTTGATGAAGTTCAAGAAGCACAAACTACTACAGATCGAGTAGAAACACTTGTTCTGACTGAACAACCTTTTGTGGAACAGCCCATTCATAGGTCAGGGAGAGTGTCTTGCCAACCTGAGAGGTAATATGGCCTTGTCATTGAGAATGACAATGAGTTGTCGATCATTAATGATGACGACCCTGTGACCTATAATGAGGCTATGAGTAGTGTTGACTCAGAGAAATGGCATAGTGCCATGAAATCCAGAATGGAATCTATGTATACGGTATACAAAAGATAGATTATAGCAGATGGCCAGGTGGAGACCTTTAAGGTCAGGCTTTTGGGAAAAGGATTCAAACAAAGGCAATGGATTGACTTTGATGAAACCTTTTACCTGTAGCCCTGTTAAAATCAGTTCGGATTTTGCTTGCGAATGTTGCTTACTACGACTATGTGATCTGGCAAATAGCCAGATGGTTTTTTTTCCAAGAGAAAGGAAAACCTAGTGTGTAAGCTACTGTGAACCATATGTGATTTAAAGCAAACTTCTCGTAGATGGAATATCCGTTTTGATGAGACAATCAAAGAGTTTGATTTTATCAAAAACGTAGATGAACCATGCATTTACAAAAGGGTTAGTGGGAGCGCGATAACATTTCTTGTGTTGTATTGAATTAGAGTTGACACACATAACAACATAGAAGACCCACTTACAAAGCTACTTTATGAAAGTCGCTTTGATCATCATAAATACAAGATGGGTATTAGATACCAGAGTGATTGGCTTTGGTACAAGTGGGAGATTGAAAGGAATATGTCCTAAGTCCAATCATGTATTAGGATTTAGGAATAACTTTTTATATAATCTGTTTTGATTTCATTGATTTTAATAAAAGACTTGTTTTGTTTTTATTACGTGCTCTATCTATTTAAGTGTTTAAATAAGATATACCATAGTTTAGAGTAAAGCTTTTTATGGATTATGATGAGATCATAATAGTGAGACCTAAAAAGATGATAACTCTAAACTTAAATAGTTCCTGGTCGTAGGATTACAAACTGGTAATTAATAATCCGCAGAGATCGGTACATACTATGCTTGCTTCATTATGAAGGATGTCTGTTCTCATAGACATTTGTGTGGTGACACTATAGCTAGTATGTAGGTGCTTATTATGGAATAAGTTCACTGAACATGACTCGCACAGCTGAACAACTGATGGAGTTCACTCACGTGTCAGCAGTTGTTCATATAGTGATAGTTGTACAAGTATCCTTAGACTTGAGGTCATCATAGTCATCTTGTGTATACTGAACTATGCTTTGGTTTAGTTCTTAGTCTCCAGGGACAATTATTAGGGCTCTTCTGGGTATAGGAATTTGTACACGAAGATAGTGTATGATCAATAAAGGATCTACCCCTTCCAGTGAAGGAAGCGAATGTTCAAGGCTGATCCACTTATGCTAGTTCAGGAATCTCTGGCCAGAGTGAATGAAATTAGAAAGGAGTTTCTAATTTGCATAGAACTACGCATAGTAAATGGTAAGCAAGTGATTGAATTAGATAGGCTTGACACGAGATCCATGCCTTGTATTTAATCGGGACATTGTAGGGTAGAAGGAGTTTATTGTACAGTAACTATTCACTGAATAGGTTCTTGGTATTCTAAGCAGTGAATTCATATTATCCGGATAGTCGCGATATTCTGAGAAGTATCCCTCACGATGTAGAATAAATGTGATTAATTAATTAATCATATTTAATAAATTAGAGAATTTATATAAATAATGATAAAATAGTTTTATTATTATTTATTTCTACTACCGGCTTAATATTGAACCTACAGGGTCACACCATAAAAAGAGAATGATTTAATGGTGGAGGAATTAATTAATAATGGCTAATAATTATTTATTTGTGAAATAAATAATTAACTGGCAAATTTAATAATTGATTAAATGAGATTTAATTGACTATAAATTAATTAAGAAAAGTTCTTAATATTATTAATTAAGAATTTAATTTTTGGAAATTAAATCAAGAGAGAGAATTATTTCTAAAGTGTTTAGAAAAATGATTAGTAATTAAAAGGTGTTTTAATTATTAATGAGAATAATAAATGGGATAATAATAATAATATTTATGGGAAAATTTCAGCTGAAAATTTTGCCTATAAATACACTATTATAGACCCTATTTTATTCGAACCCACATCAAACCCGAAAACCCAAAAAGTTTGGAAAACCCAATTCTCTCCACCTCCTTCCTCCTCCTTAACATCGTTTTCTTGGTGGATACCGGTGGAGTGCTTCACACTTGAGGAGCAACTGCTATGGATCTCTGATCGTTGTCTCCGAATTATTTTAAAAGGTTAGATTCGATCCCTCGAATTTTTATTCATGATCTGTATGCTTTTATTTGGATTTTGTATGTGTAAAAGTGTTTTGCCATGCCCTCGCTGGGTTTAAAATCCATCAGAGTCTGTTTAGCTTTGGTGAATCCTGGTAGGAGTAACTTTGAAGGTTTAACATGAGCAATATCAGAGGTTTCCTTTACCTTATCTTCTGATATCAAGCCAACTTGAGCTATGTCGGAGGTTGCTTGCTTCATTGTCATATCGAAACTTTCTATATCTTGACTCTGAACAACTTGAGCCATGTCAGAGGTTGTTTGAGAAATCTTCCTTTGTATCAGAGTAAGATTAGCATCTTCAGCAGATATTTCTTCATCCATAAATGGCACATAAACCTTTACAGGTTCATCAACTTTTTCCTTGCCCTTGGACCTTGGATCTATCTCCATTTGTGATTTGGCATTGGTTGCCTCAGGATTTGTCCTTTCTTTTATCACAATGCCTTTAGCTTAGGAAGTTTCTTTTCATCAACAAAAGCTTTAGATTTGGAGTTGACTTTTTCTAACTTAAGTCTAGCTTCTTCTTCCTTTAGACTCTCAAAGTCCATTCCTGGATTTTCTTTCAGAAATAACTGTCTTGAAATTTCCTCATCAAGTTCCAGATGTTCATCAGAACTTATCCTTTTACCAGTATCAGAACTTATTTTTCTCCCAGTATCAGAACTTGTTCTTTGACTCATAGTTCCAGCTTTACTTGATGAAAAACCTTTACTTTGACCATGACCTCCACCCATTCCAGAGTTTCCCTGGTCATCTTTTTCATCATCCTTTCCCTTCAGTGACTTAACAGTTTTGCATTTGGACTTAATTACTTTCTCCCCATTTTTGGCATCAGCAGGTAAAAGAAGAGAGAGAAGCAATTCCACTGAGGATTGGATCTCATTGAGTTGATTTTGATGAGAAGCTTGATTCTTCAAAATGTCATCAATCTGAGCCTGTTGCTTCTCCTGAGTTTTCTCAATATACTCAATTCTGTCAAAGGTAGGTTTGAAAAACCTTTTCTTGTCCAGCTTGGCAACCATATCTTGCTGATTTAAGGATTCTTGAATCTTGTCTACCTTGGCCTGAGTTACAGATTGTTGATTTTGAAGGTGTCTTGTACTGAGTGTAGTAACCATGAGCTGTGTCTTGAAATCATCATTGACTAGCATCTCATCAGCCTTTGCCAAGTGCTCAGTAAGTATAGTTGAAGAAGGAACAAAAGTAACTTTGTTCCATTCCTTAGTCCACTCCCTTCCTCTAGGAGTTTCACTCCAAAGTACTGGTGCATCTCCTCTAACAAACTTTTTAACAAGATCAGCTTTTGAAGGAGCTTGTGGAGGTGCATGTCCTGATGGACCAGCTGCATCAGCATCTACATTGACAGCAGCTTCACCAGTAAGTTCAATATTAGCAGCATCAGAACTTATAGAATCAGCATCATCACCTTCCACTGATAAAAGAATAGTATGAGAGGCTATTGAGACTTCAACATCATCCTCTAAGTGCTGATCTCCAACTAAGTTCTAATCAACAGCCAAACCTTGATGCCCACCTAAATTCTGATTTTCATCATCCAGATTTAGAATTGGTGTAGAAGGAATATCTTCATTAAAATCGGCATCTAGAATTGGTGTTGTTGGTGGAGTGATTTGAGCTGGTGGAGCTTCCAAGTACAGAATCTCATGCACAATCAGGTAGTGAATATCAATCTCAGCACTTGTGCCTGGGTCTTCAGTATGTACTGGCTCATTTACAGAAGACACAGGAGGAGTAAGCAGTCTGTCTTGAGTAGTTTCTGGTTGTGCTGAAGGAAGCAATTCAACAACAATTGCATCTGTTGGGATCAGAGATTCCTGACCCCCTTCCTTAGCTCCATCTTCCAGAGTTTCTTCAGAATGTGATGATACACTGACAGCCCTCCTGGTTTTTTGCTTTTTATGTCTCTTTGCAGAACTAGACACTTTGGGTGCTTTATCATCAGAATTTAGCTTTTTAAGCCTTTTTAGGGGCCTAGAACTCCCAATTTCAACATTCTTCTGAGAAGAGACCTTCTCAGCTTCTACAACAACAGGTTCTGATACTGGAACCTGTTCCTCACTGTCTGACTCATCCCTCAGAATAATCCTCCTTCTCTTCTGTTATGTCTGAGGTACAGTCTTTGTCCTCTTAGGTTTGGAAGATGAAGGCTTCACAGGATGTGCTGATGGGGAAGGTTGAGATGTCTGTGATGGTTTGAAATATTTCCTGATGGAGGGTTGAGTAGGTTGAGGTTGAGAAGTTTGAGGTGTAGGTGTGGTATGTTCTGATGGTTGTTGTGGTGGCTGGGATGCGCTGGTGGGTTGAACATCAGGGTAAACAGATGTGTAGGTTTGAGGATCAGTATTTACAAGAATCTGTTTTACAGACTGAGGTATCTGTAAGGGTCTAACCACTATTTTCTTAATGTCTGCATTTAACAAATCATTAAAAGCCCTTTTTGCAAGCTTAAAGGGTGGAATTAAATCAGTGGTAGGTTGGGGTTCATCAGCACAACAAAAATTATATATAAGCTGACAGAATCTAGCAAAGTATACTACATTCCTATCCTCTGTCATCCTATCCCCTATGAATCCTAGCACAGCACTTGCAAAATCAAAGTGAGTTTGATGAATAAGAGCATACCCGATTTGCTGACTCATAATTGGAATGGTATCAAAGTTGGAGCACTTATTGGCGAATGCCTTAGTGATACAATCGAAGAAAAAGCTCCATTCCTTCCTAATATTTGCCCTTTTCAACTGTCCAAGCTTGCCCAAACTTTTCTCATAGCCCAAACTGGCCATGAGCTGCTGTAGAACAGGGTCCTCCAATGTTGAAAAAATACAGCCTTCTGGTAAGTGGAGAGCTTTACAAACTGCTCCAGGAGTAACCACATGCTCAACATCATTGACTTCAAATACGATGCTTGGAGTACCAGTAGCACCACCACCATCAAAAATCCCAGTCCGCCAAAACGTCAGAACTTGTTGGCTTGAAATAGTTTGAGGTTGGGTCAAAGCATATACCCAATCTCACTATTTGCTAAAAAAATCTTGCACAAAGTGCAAATCTGATGGAGCTTCAGCCTTGTTCAAGATTGCAGCATAGTTGTTTGGTACAAACTTGGCTCCATCCATAATTAAATCCTTGGGTGCCATGAGAAATAAGTGAGAAATAAAATTGCCTGTAAGGTGTTTGATAAAATGTCTGTAAAGAAACCGTCAGAAAAAGTGAGAGAGAATAAGAAAAGAGAGAGAGTAGAATAAAACTGAAAATAAAAGATGTAAAAGTCTTTTATCTCTTTTACTTAGACACCCCACGTGACAGCAGTTAAAAAGTAGTGGAACAGACCTTTACACCTGTCAAACATGCAGCAGTTAAGGAAAAAATTAATGGGCATGGTAAATAAGCAATTATTACTTATCACATACAGTTTTTCAAGTAGAAAAACCATCCCACTAACCAAGTAATCCCATTAAATAAATGATTATTACTGCTTTATCTCTCATAAACCAATATTCAAAAAAAATATGACCGTTGAGGTAGTGACCAAAAATAAACCAAGTAAATAAATACTGCCACGCCAACGTCAGAACTTGATTATTATTAGAATTTAAAAGGTCATCAGAACTTGATTAATTAACTCGAAAAGTGAATGCCTATTTCTGTAATCCTTCATACAAATACTGATTTCCTTTCTTCAAAACTTAATCATCAGAATTTCCATCATAACTTGTCCTCAGAATTTATGCAAGTGACACTTAACCTGTTCATCTAAAATAACATTTATCACCACAGTAATTTTCATTATTCATATGGAGTGTATGTGTGTGCAGTAAGCTAAATATCAAATAAAGATTAAAGTCTGATTCACTTCAGTACATCTTAGAAATAAGGCATAACTAAGAACTTTGCTCAAATTCTGTCATTATTCTGAAGTCTACTATAGAATGAGTTCATGCATGAGTCCACCTCAACTGTTTTGTGCTCATTTTATGCATCTTTTGAAATTCAATTTTACAGTGGCTTCTCAGTGTAAGTGAAAATCACGACTGCTTATCAGAATTTATGCTATTATCAGAATATTTCTCCAATAATCATAGAGTGTGAAAATTCACCAAGAAAATATTTATTTTGCTTTTCTAATGCATATATCTTAATACCAGCAATGCACTTGGGTCTTCCCTTCCACATTTTTACTCTAGATCTCAAAGGAGTACCTGATTTTTATTTCTTTTCTTTTCTTTTGATAACTGAGGCTTATCAGCACTTAGTACATCCACCAGATTTACTAACATCAGAACTTAACAAATAAAAAACACTATTCTAGTTTTTGACTTCGTAATAAGATACACAAAGTAAACTTAACTAAGCTCAATATCAGAATTTGCTTGTGTTAAAATATTTCCACATAAACAATTACTTCAAACATGGGATTTTTAGTATATTAAAGACTATTAGTTCAGCATATAGCACAATTATCCTCATTGGATTGAATAGTCACAGAGACATGCATATCACTATCAGAGTTTAGAGATTCATATCAGACAACAATCAGCTCCTAATTAAATTTCAATTTAAGCACAGAATAAACAAAGATAGTAATATCTGTAAATACTGATCATAAAATCTGATATATCAGGACATAAACTAAGCAGATTTAGAGAAAGAACCTAAAACCATTCCAAGTTCATTTACCAATCTTGTAAAAGTAGCTTCACACAGTGGTTTTGTGAAGATATCTGCTAGTTGTTGATCTGTGGGAACAAAATGCAATTCCACTGTACCTTCATCCACATGTTCCCTTATGAAGTGGTACCTAATGCTGATGTGCTTTGTCATTGAGTGTTGAACTGAATTACCTGTCATAGCAATAGCACTTTTGATTATCACAGTAAATAGGAATTTTAGAAAATTTTAACCCATAATCCAGTAACTGATTCTTTATCCAAAGAATCTGTGCACAATAGCTTCCTGCAGTAATGTATTCTGCTTCTGCAGTTGATGTGGAAATTGACTTCTATTTCTTGCTAAACCAAGAAACCAATCTGCCTCCAAGAAATTGGCAGCTTCCACTTGTGCTTTTCCTGTCAATTTTGCATCCTGCAAAATCTGCATCTGAGTAACCTATTAGCTTAAAGTTTGATTCTCTAGGATACCATAATCCCAGATCAGCTGTACCCTTAAGGTACTTGAAAATTCTTTTCACAGTTGTTAAGTGAGGTTCTCTTGGATCTGCTTGAAATCTCGCACAAAGACAGGTAGCATACATGATATCTGCTCTACTTGCAGTTAGATAGAGTAATGAGCCAATCATACCTCTGTAATCAGTAATATCTACTGATGTACCAGTATCCTTATCCAATTTTGTTGCAGTGGCCATGGGAGTGGATGCACTTGAACAATCTTGCTTTCCAAATTTCTTCAGCAAATTTTTAGTGTACTTGGATTGACAAATACAAGTTCCTTCTTCATTCTGCTTGACTTGAAGGCCCAGAAAATAGCTAAGTTCCCCCATCATACTCATTTCATATCTTGACTGCATCAGCTTGGCAAACTTTTTACAAAGTCTGTCATTTGTAGAACCAAAAATGATATCATCAACATATATCTGCACCAAAAGTAAGTCATTTCCATGGTTGATATAAAACAATGTTTTGTCAATAGTCCCTATGTTAAATCCACTTTCCAGAAGAAACTGAGCTAGTGTCTCATACCATGCTCTCGGAGCTTGCTTAAGGCCATAAAGTGCTTTGTCAAGTCTGTAGACATGATTAGGAAATTTTGAATCTACAAACCCTGGAGGTTGTTCAACATATACTTCCTCTTCCAATTCTCCATTGAGAAAAGCACTTTTCACATCCATTTGAAAGACTGTAAACGTTTTCTGAGCAGCATAAGCCAAAAATATCCTTATGGCTTCCAATCTAGCAACTGGTCCAAATGTTTCATCATAATCAATTCCCTCCTGTTGAGAATATCCTTTTGCAACCAGCCTTGCTTTATTCCTTGTAATTATGCCATCATTATCAGTTTTGTTTCTGAACACCCACTTTGTACCAATAACAGAACTGTTCTTTGGTCTTGGCACTAGGGTCCAGACTTTGTTTCTTTCAAATTCATTTAACTCTTCCTACATTGTTTGCACCCCAATCAGCATCTTGAAGAGCTTCTTCCACTTTTTTTTGTTCAGTCTGAGAGACAAAAGAGTGATAAAGACATTCATTTGATGTAGCTGTTCTAGTTCTGACACCTGCATCAGGATTTCCAATAATTAAGTCAGGTGTATGTGCTTTAGTCCACTTCCTTGCAGATGGAAGCTTTTCTCTAGAACTAGATGCTCCCCCATGATCCATGCTATCTTCATCAACATTTTCTGATTCTCCCCCTGAAATTATGCTCTCTGAGTTGAATCCTTCAGAATTTGAGTTTCCAGAAATATCAGCACTTGAGTTTCCAGAATTATTAGAGCTTGGCCCATCAGAACTTGATGAATCAGAACTTGAAGAGCCTGTTGTAGGTTCTGATGCTTCTTGAAATGCGGTTGTATCTTCAGTATGCTCCCCCTGCACAGGTGCATCTTCCTTTGGCGTAGTCACCACAGTTTCAATAACATCAGAGTTTAATTCATCAAAGTTTGCAGTATCAGGATTTAGACTGTCAGGATTTACAGTATCAGAATTTAAAACTTCATTCTCAAATCTCAGCTAATCATGATCATTGAAATCTTCAAGTCCTGTAATCTTCTTATCATCAAAAGAGATATTGATAGATTCCATGACTACCCTTGTTCTTAAATTGTAGACTCTGAAGGCTTTTGTAGAAAGTGGATATCCAATAAAAATTCCTTCATCAGCTTTTAGATCAAATTTGGATAGCTGTTCAGGATGAGTTTTAAGAACAAAACACTTGCATCCAAATACATGAAAATACTTCAGGTTTGGCTTCTTTTTCTTCACAATCTCATATGGTGTCTTTCCATGCTTGTTAATGAGTGTTGCATTCTAAGTAAAACAAGCAGTTTGCACAGCTTCAACCCAAAAATAGGTTGGCAACTTTGCTTCATCAAGCATAGTTCTTGCAGCTTCAATAAGAGTTCTATTCTTTCTTTCAACAACTCCATTTTGCTGTGGAGTTCCAGGAGCAGAAAATTCCTGCTTCATTCCATGGTCTTTGCAGAACTCTTCCATGATCAAATTCTTGAACTCAGTGCCATTATCACTTCTTATGATCTTCACAGAATCTTTGACCAATTTATCCAGTTGCTTGACATGATCAATCAAAATAGATGCAGTTTCACTTTTTGTGTGCAAGAAATACACCCATGTGTATCTGGTGAACTCATCCACTATGACCATAGCATATTTCTTCTTTGCAATAAACATGACATTCACTGGACCAAATCGATGAACATGTAGTAGGTGATAAGGATCAAGAATTGATGATTCAGTCTTGCTCTTGAAAGAAGATTTTCTTTGTTTTGCCTTCTGACATGAATCACACAGGCCATTAGGAGCAAATACTGATTTTGGCAAACCTCTCACAGGATCTTTCTTGACTAGTTCGTTTATATTGTTGAAATTTAAATGAAAGGGTTTCTTGTGCCAATTCCAACTTTTTTCAATTGATGCTCTACTTAACAGACAGATTGTAGAACCATCAGTACTTGTTTAAAGCTTGGCTTCATTAATGTTACCATGCATGTATCCTTTCAGAACAACTTTGTCTGTAGATTTGCTTACAACTTCACAGTGTTCTTCAAAGAAATCCACACGATAACCTCTGTCACAGATTTGACTGACACTCAGCAAGTTGTGTTTAAGTCATGAGACCAGAGCTACTTTTTCAATGATGACATTCCCAAGATTGATATTGCCATATCCCAGTGTTTTTCCAATGTTGCCATCTCCATAAGAAACACTTGGGCCAGCTTTTTCCATAAAGTCTGATAGTAGGGCTTTATTTCCAGTCATATGTCCTGAATATCCACTGTCCAGAACTAGGATGTTTTTCATGTTGCCCTGCAATCACAAAGACCACTAATGATTAGTTTTCAGGACCCAGACTTTCTTGGATCCTTTGGCCTTATTAAGTTTGTTAACATTTGCAGCGGATTTAGCATCAGAATTTATGTTAACAGTTTTCTTATCAGCATTTACAGTATCAGACTTTGCATCAGAACTTATACTAGAAGGAACAGTGCTAACTTTCTTTAAAGAAGGTTTTATTTGATAATAATCATAGTACAAACTATGATATTCCTTACAAGTATAAATGGAATGCCATAAACTACCATAATGAAAACAAGGATTTTATGTCCTATATCTAACAGACTGACTCTTAACTCCTAACTTTGAAGGTAAAGAGTTTATGTTCTTATTCTTCCTGGAAAAAAAAGCCAGATGGTTAGAATTTCCACATTTATGACATTTCTTTCTAGGAACATTAGGAACAGGCTTATAATCATTATTTTTATTCACACTTCCTTTCCATTCCTATTTTTCCTAGGTGGCTTTACCTTGTTTATATTCTTAACATCTTTCAGCTTATGCTTAAGCTGCTTCTTTGTCATTAAACCTATGTTTACTTCAGTTGGCTTACCCTGTTTTGGTTTGTCAAAAGTTAATGTAATAACCCCAAAATTTTGAACTTTTTGTAACCCTTGTGAATAGTGTTTTTGCTGAAATTTCTGAACAAGAAAACTTTTCATGACACGCTATGTAGGGGTTCTATTATGGATATTCTGAGATCTTATTAGTACTCTACATGGTATATAAGTGTATGTAAAGATCGTCAGAATCCAATTCCGAACACTTTGATTTTTCCCGGAAATCCACTAGATACGGAAAGAATTGAGTATAAGGTCACAGGATAAAAAGGATTCAAATTAAAGGATTATAAGAGAGGATCATAAAAGGAATATAATATATTGAGAAAGGTTAAGGGAGCCTAAGTAATAAGATCCCGGGTATGATTTCTCAAACGATAAACGAAAACAAAAGTTAAGCGAACCGTACAACAAATCAGCGGTCATTAGGCAAACAATTAGGAAGTTAATCAAAGGGATTAGAGAGGATGATGTCACCCAACCAATGAGAAGAGGACAAGGAGGGAAAGATGACATCATAGCATGACACAAGCATGACATAAGGAGGAAGGAGATGTGGATGGTTATTAACCACACAAAGTCCAAGGTTAAATAGGTAATTAACTAAAACAAAAACAAAACAAAAACAACCAACCAAAACAAATCAAAGCAAAACACAAAAATCTATCTCTTCAACAAGAGCTTGCTCTCGGCTTTTTGCCAATTTCAAAGGGAAAATTTTCAAAATCCAAGATCTAAGCTTCCTAAATTGGTAAGATAATTCCCTAGTGTTCCTTATGCATAGATATGGCTATATTATGAGTTTAAGCATCCCATTCATTCTCTATCTTCTCCAATAAATCAATGAAGAAGACAATGAATAGTGATTTCAAAGTTTTTAACTTGTTTTTTTCTTGTTTTCCTTTAAGATCCAAGCATCCCTAAGACTTCTCAAGGCTTCCTAAGGCCTCCTAGCTACTCCCACCACTTCAAGGAAGGTATATCATCTCCAAACCCTAGCTTTACTTTGTTAAATAGGATGATTCTAGTTGTTATAGTGATATAGTAGCTTAATGCTTGTTGGTTTAGAATTTGGGTTGGAGTGGTAGTGAAATGGATGGTGAATCTTGTTGTTTTGGTTAAAAGAACTTAAGTATAGTTAAATTCAAGCTTAAGCATAAGTATAAATGTTAATATTGAATTGATTGGGGCTGTTAGGATGTGGTATGGATGGAGTTTGGATTGGGTTGTGATTGTGGCTTGATTATGGGTTGAATTGGAAGGGTACAAAATTGGGAAATCGCGTAAACATAGCCGTCGTAATGTCCGATTTACTTTAGACTGCTTTTGTTCATAACATTAGGACCCGAGAACCCCCTGCTAGATGTTAACCATTGCCATGTTTAGATAGCTCATGTTACGAGCTTCGTTTTGAAATGTAGTTCGTTTGATTCCGATATACGGTTTAGGAGAAACGACCGTTTTAAGTAACGACATTTCGTGAACGAAACATTTCCCCTCGCCTTACTTTGAAACATAGGTTAAAGACCAAGAAGGGTTAATTAATGTATGAAACAATTATGGTAAGAGTGTTAGGCAGTTGGTAAGACACTCGCGAAGGAATCGCCTTAAAACTCGTAATGGTTAAATTATTAAAAATGGTGGAGCCGAGGGTACTCGAGTGACTTAAGAGAATCAGTAAGCGCAAAACAAGCGTTAGAGTCTAAGTTAGTTAAAGTATAGATTTACAAGTGACTTTGGTTTAATTCCAACTTACTTATTGTTTATAGGTTACCAGACTCGTCCCGAGCCTTTTATCACCCCCAGTCGCTCAGGCAAGTTTTCTATCCGTTATACTGTTGTTGTGATGTATACACTTGTATATGCATTATCTTGTGATAGATGCATAATGGTTATTTAGCAAATTCTTGCGATATATTGTAGCATGTAATATGGTATATATGCATGCCTGTTTCGTATTCTTGCCATATATATATATCTGTTGGTTCAGTTGATAATACCTATGCTAGAGAATAGCGGTAATTTGCATATACCCTTAGTATAGGGACCCAAAGGTGAAAACATTTTCTAAAACCGGGACTTGAGGATCCCAGTAGATTTGATATATATATATTTATATATATATATATAGTTATAGTTTTCAAAACTATTAATCGAATAAGGTTTATTCGATAACTTTATTTTATTAATGAATATTATCTTGAATATTCATTCAAGGACTTATGACTCCTTTATATTATTTATTGAATATTACTTGAATATTCATTTGAGGATGTATGACTCCGTTATTTTATTTAATGAATATTATTTATAATATTCATTTGAGGTATTATGACTCCGCTTATTATTTAATAATATTCTTTAATTTATTAAAGAATAATGTTTCGATAATCAAACTTATTTTCGATTATTCAAATAAATATAGTACTTTTGTATAAGTATATCTTTGATTATTTAATTTTCATTCAAGTAAGAGTTTCAAAACTTCTACTTCAATTATTTTTATAAATATTATTCTTTATGGAAATATTATTTAAATAATAATATTCAGATATTTCTTTATATTGAGACTGATTTACTTCATTAAATCAGCATCATTCCAAACACTCTTTAAAGTGTTTTCAAGACTTTAAAATGATTTTCAAAAGTTAGAGCGGATCCCCAAACTCATTTTTATATTTAAGATCTTCCTTTTAAAAAGGGGATTTAAATACTCGCTCAAAACCAGAGGGATCCGGCTCGGTGGTGTGTTTTATATTCACAACAAGGTTGCTATTTTGATAAAAGAGTTTTTGATTACTTACCCAACACTCGGGAAGTAAAATTCTTGTAATAAGTTAATCCATTAACAAGCATCGCCTAGGAAATATCGGTGAGTTTTCCTTTCCAACTAGATACGACTTCATGGTGGAGCCGTATCAACAAGTTTCTACTTGGGGAAAGTGGGGACGAGCTTTACGTTTCAGAGTCATGGATTTCATCTGAACTAGGAGTGGTGTAAGTGGCCGAGTAGCGCCGGCCCAGCCTTATTATATTGGCCCAAATGGCCTGGAAGTTCCGCTAAGGCGGTCCATTCCTTAGTTCAGTGTTCGGTTGACAAGTAAATCCGACAGGTTCTCCTCTACATGTAGAAAATGGTGGGGTTGCACTACTACGACTGATCATCGTAAGTGGTCTTCCTGGCCCGGCAAACTCGCGTAATGAGTTCATCATCCAATTGGATATTTCTGCAACACTACCCAGAGCACTTCGATAGAAAGGCTACGGTTGGGCGATTGTTGAGTGTTGGCAGGGTCAAGTTTTCAAAATGATGTTTGCATCAAATGAAGTATCTCGTAACTTCATTGTATTTTGATGATATTTTAAAAGATTTAATCTATTCAAATCTGGTCTTGTAGTCTCATCTATGTGATGAACTTTTGAAACTAATTATAACTTGAACAGTGGTAGTTCAAGTAGTATTTGGAAAAGATATAAGTATATTGGAGTATCTTGTAACTTCATCTTTTAAACTTATATCTAGTAATTGATTATCTTATGCATGACAATGATTTTCAGAAAAACGTTGAGACAAGGTTAGATATATGAGATCACCTTGCAACGATATTTTTATACAGTTATACACTGGAACTCTGTGTGCATTATGCATGGAAGAGGACTTCCAATATTTTGAAAAGTATATATGTATATATATATACTGAATATTTTGCGACTTCATCGCATTAAGATATCAACTTGGTTCATTTCTTTTGACCAAGACTTTCATGAGTACTATGAGAATGCTCATATATTGTAAATTATTATACATATTATTTCGGTGGGCTTGTTGCTCACCCTTGCTTTCTTCTTTCATCACACAACACCTGATAGATAAGATGAACAGGACCAAGCTCCCAATTCGCAAGCGGAAAGGAAACGTTCCGCAGCTTCCTGGAAGCGTTGAGGCCGCTGTAGCTGAGGTAGAAATTACCAATAGGCTAAGTTTTCAACTAATGATGTACCAGACTTATGTATAATATGAATTGTAATAATGGCAAAGAAAATGTAAATTTATTCAGAAAACCTTTTAAGGTGTATTGGCATATAATTGTGGAATAAAACGACTTGTGTTATTTTTGAGTATTCATCTCTGAGACTATAACTTGTGGTGTGTGTGTGTATATTGTGGGGTCACAGTTCAGAGTAGTTGATTGTTTAATAAGATTGGGTGTTATTGAGGGAAATGGAACTCGTGACAACCCGGATCCCCGACCCCGGATTTGGGGGTGTTACAGAAGTGGTATCAGAGCTAAGCGTTATAAACCTCAGAGATGATGTGACGTTAAGATAATAACTAAGATAATAAGAACTCTTGCCAAGTTCATAGTCGGGCTACCTAACGTAGTACTGACAGTTAAAACCCTTATGGGAACCCTTATAGATATCGTGATAGAAGCGTAGTTCGTTATCGTATATGGTAGCGGGACTCCGAACCCTGAGGTTGAGGAGTAACAGCGCGATGATGTTTTATTACTTATTGGAGATCAGATTATGGATCCGATAGAGCTTCCTAACGCGGGATCGGATGATGTTCATATTGAGGATGTAGCGGTTGAGGATGTTGTCCTAGAAGGGATAGTTTCTGAGGAGGATCCCATGGAGGATCCTGACAAGAATGAATAAAGGACCACTGATGAATTGATGACCATGGTTAGGTCAACTACCAGAAATAGGATTGGTCGATCACTACCGGAGGTTCGTTCAAGTTTGTAAAGATAGTAGCCCCCTTTAACGCGGCTTACTCGTAAGACTGAGAAGTTTGAATGGACAGAGAAATGCGAGAACAGCTTTTAAGAACTGAAGCAAAGGTTGGTGACGACCCCTATGTTGGCGTTGCCGGATGGAAAAAGGAGATTTTGTGATTTATAAGTGACGCTTCGCATAAGGAATTAGGGTGCTTCTTATACAGCACAGCAAGATAATCGCGTCCGCGTCAAGACAATTAAGGGAATATAAAATTCGATATCCCCACCCATGAGCTTGGGCTCATGGCAATAGTTTTGCCCTAAATATTGGAGGCACTACTTGTATGGAGAGAATTGCGAGATTTACCTAAGCCATAAGTGCTATAGTACATTTTTTTTTACGTAGAAAGAGCTCAACATACGCCAAAGGAGGCAGTTAGAGCTAATCAAGGATTACGATTATGAGATTCTTTATCATCCAGGGAAAGCCAAAATGGTGGCTAATGCCCTTAGTGTAAAGGAGAGACTCAAGATGATAATGTCTTTGGGAGAGTTGATAAGAGATTTTGAGAAAATGGAAATAGATATGAAGGTAACCGGAGCCGGTACCGAAAAGCTGTTTGAGATTGCAACACAGTCCGAATTATCGGAAAAGAACATATTGTGCCAGAAAAAGTGATGAAGGAAGGCAAAGAGCCAACAATTAGATAAAAGATTAATACCGAGAAAGATGAGAAAGGAATAATGAGGTATTCCTACAGAATTTGGGTTCCAAATGTTTAAGAGCTTAAAGATGAGATCTTAGATGAAAGCTAGTTTGAGGAATAAGATTTAGAGCAAAACCTGAACGTGATAGTCAGGGGGGTCGCCATCAAGATAGAATGAACCCATAACATAATGAAGTGGAAAATGAGGATTTAAAATGTATAAGATAACCCCAGGTATGGGAGAAGGATGAAACATTTCATACTAAGGAAACAGAAAGTCGAGTAAGGAAAGGAGACCCGGGACGGTACTCCTATACGGCAATTCATGGACCTGTCTAGACAGAACTTAGACTATTATCCCCAACCACCACCCTGAGGAAACAATGCGGTGAGAAATTCTTTCAGGACCTTTAAGTCGCTAAGCTCTCAGAGTTCCAAGGAACAAGCTGACCCAGTCGAGGCAAGAGCCTGGCTAAAGGAAATACAGGAATCATTTGAGATTCTAAATGATTGACGAATCACAAAAGACTATTTTTGTCACTTACCCTCCTAAGAGAGAGGCCACCCGCTGGTGAAAGGCCAAGGAAGGCACGGAGCAAGAGATTATAATAAACTGATTTAAGTTCAGACAATTATTTTCGGGAAAGTACTTCCCAAGGTTATGGAGGTAGTGTAAAAGCTTTGGAGCTAGAACAAAAGCGGATGAGTATGATGAATTATGAATCTAAGTGGTAAAAGTTGTCAAGATTCGTTCTGAGGACACGAATCCAGAATGACGGGATGTTTGAAATCAATACTTATGTTGTGTTGGTTCATGAAATAAGGATAAGAGAAAGGAAAATAAAAAGAAACTGAAGTGGAAAGGAATATAAAGGCAATAGAGTTTGAGGTATGATAAGAGAGTTAGGTATGAGGAAACCCTAAAGACTCGTAGCAATAGAAATAGAAAAGTATGTAATCGTCAGGATGAGAGTGATTCACCATGAGTTAAAATTGATGGTTGAGGGCATAAGAGATACATATATTTTATCCCCTGTAAGTTGGGAGAATTCAATGAAACGTTGAGATAATTCGAAGGGTAAATAATGAGACGCGGATAGACTGAGGAGACAAGGAAGTAAGAAATTAGGAAAATTGGATGAAGGAAGTGACCTTCAAGAATGTGAAGTGTAAGACCGGTGGCTTGATACCCAGAAAGGGAGACGCCAGGTATGAAAGATATCCCAACATTGAGGTGACTGTTGAGATAAACAACAAAAGTAAATAAGGAATTATTAAGAAGAAGTTCACGTTGAACACGACCAATATCTTCCAGAACATCCTTGTTATCGTTACCAAATTAGGCAAGAAAAGCGGATAACCGTTGTTATCTTTTGAAGGCCATATGGGTTGACCTCAGTTTGAATACATATGTTATTGTGAAATTAGACATGTACTATCGAGGTGGGAATGATTGAATAAGACACCCTTATCAGGGATATATGACTTGATTTATCCATGGAAGGATGCATGTATTTTCTTTAAAGGTAATTAAGGATAGAACATCGGTAACTTAAAATGAATCCTAGGGGAATGCATAAAGGTTGGCATTTCACCCTTAAAAGGGATGGTATGAGTTTTGACAGTATGATTTGGAAAGGGTTAAGGTAATAATAACCTTTAAGAATCAGTGGAGAAATTTTTCAAAAGTATATAGACAATGGTTCTAGTATTAGTAAATGGTATTTTGATATGCCCTGTATATAGGGAATACAGGAGGAACGATTGAAGAATAACCTTAGAGGTTTTACAAGGAGAAAGGAAATATTCGAAATTCTCAAGAATAAAAATGTTGATAAAGGAAATATGACGTAATTATAATGATGCCAAGTGGGGCACGTGTTAAACCACGAGAAAGTATAGATCGACCCAATAAGGGTCAAGATTGGTGAAAACAAGAAGGACCCATGATAAGAGATGTTCTAAGTATGATTGAGAGTCAGTCGTGACAGTGATTAACCTCTAAAGACTGAGGCAATAACTTATGGAAAAATGGTGATTTTTTTTTTACTCATCAGATTTTAAGGAGAACATCTTCACATAAGCTGTGATTGAAATGAGGTAGAAAATTTATTTGGAGGTGGTTGAAATGACATTGACCGTAAGGAAATTTTACTATCAGGAAAGGCCAAAGAGGTGGCCGACACTTTAAAGGTAAGAGGATAATTATAGGCGCTTGTGCCAAAGGAATACAGTGATGATGGTTAAAGCTATGAGGGTTGTATTATGGTTTGGAAGATTGACATTCCTTCTGATGACCGTGCAATACCCAACCGTAATAGTAGTTGGTAAAGGTTTAATTCGTGTAATCGCCATGAGCGGGCTATCTATCTCAGAAGATACTATCTTGAGATAAGCCAGGACCATGTTTCAAAAAGGACTAGATGAACCCTTGAGTTAAGTCTTCTATTTAGGGCATACGATTAAGAATGGTATTAACCTGCTATCGTGCTTTGACTGAAACTCTTCTGCAATTTTATCTGCTTCATGTCATGAAAGTACGTCAGAATTTGGAGCGTTCTTCATGAATTATGAATGGTGATTATGTTACCTCCTTAGGAGAATTCTATACGACATGTATGGACTCCGTATGGTTAGATATTAAGATTTCATGGAAAGTGAATGACGACAGTAGGTCAGTGGTGGACCATAGTAATGCAGCAATGATTCTGCAAGTAATGAGCTAATTACAACCGTGAGAGTTGTATTGGAGTGGATGTTGAGATTGAGTATCACTAATCGGGTCGTGGTAGAGTAAGTTATCATTGATAGACTAATTAAGTAGAGTATCTACCTATTGAATATTTATTCTTTCTTATCAATAGAGAGTCGTATTATTATACGAGGAAGGTTACGGTGCAAGCATAGAATTCTAGTAACGATGATGTCTAGAATGAGATCCCAGATTTGATTTTCGATATCGAGGGAGTTTCAAAGGTGATTGTGTATAAGCTCGAGGAAGAGCCTGGGTCCATAGAACGATGGACGGAATAGCGAAAATATTTAGGCATGTGAAATATGATGCTATAACACTTGATGTTGATATAAATATATATGTTTTGTTCTCCTATGACAGACCTCTATAGTTCAGAGGCAGATTCCAAGCCAGATATTTTATGGCAATAAAATTTTTACGAATATATAATTCTCTTCAGTTCGTTCGTTCTTTTCTCTTCTTTTCATTTCATGTAAGCTGAGAAGAACAACCCTTCCAGAAGGGGAGGTATTGCCGAATGACTATCTATCTGTGTGATAGAAGCCTAGTAGGATACCATCTATTGTTTAATTGTTTGTCAAGTACTAAAGGCTGGCCACCTTCTGTACTAACTATGCAATGTAACAAGTGTTCATGATCATAGTGATCTCTCAACAAATTCCTTTACTTCTATATGATTGATCAAATTTTGGAAAATAGAAACAGATGAAAAAGGAGTAATAAAGTTGTGATAGTATTCGGAATGGAAACACATTCGTGATACTAAGGTTGACGAGGTTATTAAAAGGTTATAGAACGCTAAACGAGCAAAAGTATAACCAGTATAATATTAGGAATGGAAGGTAGTAGCGATTACGAACTGGAAAAGAATGGGTATTGAGACGCCAAAGCTATAGTGCTAGAAGCTGTGAAAAAAAAAATCCATGCAATAGACTTGAAAGAATTTGGAATGATCACTTAACGCGGATTGAGTTATCTTACGACAATAGATCATATGTCATTATCGAGATATCGCCTTATGGGATCCTTGAGGGAAGACAACGTCGATCTCCCTTATGTTAGGATGAAGTTGTAGAGCGCAAGATGCTCGGACCCGCAGTAGTCCAAAGGACCAGGGATATAATAGATCTAATCAGAGGACGGCTGGTAGTAACCCAAGATGGACATAGGAGGTATGCTGATTTGACTTAAAAGGACAAAGAGTATGAAATAGGGGACCTAGTAATGTTATAGGTATCCCTTGGAAAGGATTGATGAGAATCGGAAAGAAAGGAAAGCTAAGTCCACAATTTGTCGGATCCTTGGATATATTAAGAAGTATTGGGAAGTTAGCATATGAGCTAGCCTTACCCCAGAACATGTAGCAAGTCATAACGTGTTTCACGTATCAATGTTAAGGAAGTGTAATTCGGATGCCAGATAAATAGGGGTATATGAGCGCATATACATGCAACCTGACGTAACATATATGGAGCAACCAGAAAGGGTTATCAAACTAGGCAGAGTTTGGTGGTAGGACCACAATGTGGGAAAATTTACTCGAGAGTTAGAAAGTGCAATGCTAGGAGAGTATCCCTATTCATTTTCTATCTGATTCCGGGACGGAATCCTTTTAAGGAGGGGAGATTGTAATAACCCCAAAATTTTGAACTTTTTGTAACCCTTGTGAATAGTGTTTTTGCTGAAATTTCTGAACAAGAAAACTTTTCATGACACACTATGTAGGGGTTCTGTTATAGATATTCTGAGATCTTATTATTACTCTACATGGTATATAAGTGTATGTAAAGATCGTCAGAATCCAATTCCGAACACTTTGATTTTTCCCGGAAATCCACTAGATACGGAAAGAATTGAGTATAAGGTCACAGGATAAAAAGGATTCAAATTAAAGGATTATAAGAGAGGATCATAAAAGGAATATAATATATTGAGAAAGGTTAAGGGAACCTAAGTAATAAGATCCCGGGTATGATTCCTCAAACGATAAACGAAAACGAAAGTTAAGCGAACCGTACAACAGATCAGCGGTCATTAGGCAAACAATTAGGAAGTTAATCAAAGGGATTAGAGAGGATGATGTCACCCAACCAATGAGAAGAGGACAAGGAGGGAAAGATGACATCATAGCATGACACAAGCATGACATAAGGATGAAGGAGATGTGGATGGTTATTAACCACACAAAGTCCAAGGTTAAATAGGTAATTAACTAAAACAAAAACAAAACAAAAACAACCAACCAAAACAAATCAAAGCAAAACACAAAAATCTATTTCTCTTCAACAAGAGCTTGTTCTCGGCTTTTTGCCAATTTCAAAGGGAAAATTTTCAAAATCCAAGATCCAAGCTTCCTAAATTGGTAAGATAATTCCCTAGTGTTCCTTATGCATAGATATGGCTATATTATGAGTTTAAGCATCCCATTCATTCTCTATCTTCTCCAATAAATCAATGAAGAAGACAATGAATAGTGATTTCAAAAACTTGTTTTTTTCTTGTTTTCCTTTAAGATCCAAGCATCCCTAAGACTTCTCAAGGCTTCCTAAGGCCTCCTAGCTACTCCCACCATTTCAAGGAAGGTATATCATCTCCAAACCCTAGCTTTACTTTGTTAAATAGGATTATTCTAGTTGTTATGGTGATATAGTAGCTTAATGCTTGTTGGTTTAGAATTTGGGTTGGAGTGGTAGTGAAATGGATGGTGAATCTTGTTATTTTGGTTAAAAGAACTTAAGTATAGTTAAATTCAAGCTTAAGCATAAGTATAAATGTTAATATTGAATTGATTGGGGCTGTTAGGATGTGGTATGGATGGAGTTTGGATTGGGTTGTGATTGTGGCTTGATTATGGGTTGAATTGGAAGGGTACAAAATTGGGAAATCGCGTAAACATAGCCGTCGTAATGTCCGATTTACTTTAGACTGCTTTTGTTCATAAAATTGGGACCCGAGAACCCCCTGCTAGATGTTGACCATTGCCATGTTTAGATAGCTCATGTTACGAGCTTCGTTTTGATATGTAGTTCGTTTGATTCCGATGTACGGTTTAGGAGAAACGACCGTTTTAAGTAACGGCGTTTCGCGAACGAAACATTTCCCCTCGCCTTACTTTGAAACATAGGTTAAAGACCAAGAAGGGTTAATTAATGTATGAAACAATTATGGTAAGAGTGTTAGGCAGTTGGTAAGACACTCGCAAAGGAATCGCCTTAAAACTCATAATGGTTAAATTATTAAAAATGGTGGAGCCGAGGGTACTCGAGTGACTTAAGAGAATCAGTAAGCGCAAAACAAGCGTTAGAGTTTAAGTTAGTTAAAGTATAGATTTACAAGTGACTTTGGTTTAATTTCAACTTACTTGTTATTTATAGGTTACCAGACTCGTCTCGAGCCTTTTATCACCCCCAGTCGCTCAGGCAAGTTTTCTATCCGTTATACTGTTGTTGTGATGTATACACTTGTATATGCATTATCTTGTGATAGATGCATAATGGTTATTTAGCAAATTCTTGCGATATATTGTAGCATGTAATATGGTATATATGCATGCCTGTTTCGTATTCTTGCCATATATATATCTATTGGTTCAGTTGATAATACCTATGCTAGAGAATAGCAGTAATTTGCATATACCCTTAGTATAGGGACCCAAAGGTGAAAACATTTTCTAAAACCGGGAGTTGAGGATCCCAGTAGATTTAATTATTTTAAAACTTCTACTTCAATTATTTTTATAAAGATTATTCTTTATGGAAATATTATTTAAATAATAATATTCAGATATTTCTTTATATTGAGACTGATTTACTTCATTAAATCAGCATCATTCCAAACACTCTTTAAAGTGTTTTCAAGTCTTTAAAATGATTTTCAAAAGTTAGAGCGGATCCTAAAACTCATTTTTATATTTAAGATCTTCCTTTTAAAAAGGGGATTTAAATACTCGCTCAAAACCAGAGGTATCCGGCTCGGTGGTGTGTTTTATATTCGCAACAAGGTTGCTATTTTGATAAAAGAGTTTTTGATTACTTACCCAACACTCGGGAAGTAAAATTCTTGTAATAAGTTATCCATTAACAGGCATTGCCTGGGAAATATCGGTGAGTTTTCCTTTCCAACTAGGTACGACTTCATGGTGGAGCCGTATCAACAAGTTTCTACTTGGGGAAAGTGGGGACGAGCTTTACGTTTCAGAGTCATGGATTTCATCTGAACTAGGAGTGGCGTAAGTGGCCGAGTAGCGCCGGCCCAGCCTTATTATATTGGCCCAAATGGCCTGGAAGTTCCGCTAAGGCGGTCCATTCCTTAGGAGTTCAGTGTTTGGTTGACAAGTAAATCCGACAGGTTCTCCTCTACATGTAGAAAATGGTGGGGTTGCACTACTACGACTGATCATCGTAAGTGGTCTTCCTGGCGCGGCAAACTCCCGTAATGAGTTCATCATCCAATTGGATATTTCTGCAACACTACCCAGAGCACTTCGATAGAAAGGCTACAGTTGGGCGATTGTTGAGTGTTGGCAGGGTCAAGTTTTCAAAATGATGTTTGCATCAAATGAAGTATCTCGTAACTTTATTGTATTTTGATGATATTTTAAAAGATTTAATCTATTCAAATCTGGTCTTGTAGTCTCATCTATGTGATGAACTTTTGAAACTAATTATAACTTGAACGGTGGTAGTTCAAGTAGTATTTGGAAAAGATATAAGTATATTGGAGTATCTTGTAACTTCATCTTTTAAACTTATATCTAGTAAATGATTATCTTCTGCATGACAAAGATTTTCAGAAAAACGTTGAGACAAGGTTAGATATATGAGATCACTTTGCAACGATATTTTTATACAGTTATACACTGGAACTCTGTGTGTATTATGCATGGAAGAGGACTTCCAATATTTTGAAAAGTATATATGTATATATATACTGAATATTTTACGACTTCATCGCATTAAGATATCAACTTGGTTCATTTCTTTTGACCAAGACTTTCATGAGTACTATGAGAATGCTCATATATTGTAAATTATTATACATATTATTTCGGTGGGCTTGTTGCTCACCCTTACCTTCTTCTTTCATCACACAACACTAGATAGATAAGATGAACAGGACCAAGCTCCCAATTCGCAAGCGGAAAGGAAACGTTCCGCAGCTTCCTGGAAGCGTTGAGGCCGCTGTAGCTGAGGTAGAAATTACCAATAGGCTAAGTTTTCAACTAATGATGTACCAGACTTATGTATAATATGAATTGTAATAATGGCAAAGAAAATGTAAATTTATTTAGAAAACCTTTTAAGGTGTATTGGCATATAATTGTGGAATAAAACGACTTGTGTTATTTTTGAGTATTCATCTCTGAGACTATAACTTGTGGTGTGTGTGTGTATATTGTGGGGTCACAGTTCAGAGTAGTTGATTATTTAATAAGATTGGGTGTTATTGAGGGAAATGGAACTCGTGACAACCCGGATCCCCGACCCCGGATTTGGGGGTGTTACAGTTAATATCTCTTTAACTCCTGATTTATCATTATTAGACTTTACAGCTACAAACTTAACAGGATTTACCTTTGGCTTTTGTTTAACAACTATAGGCTCAATCTCTACAGTTCCCTTATCATTCTTATCATCTCCATAACCTAAGCCTTCTTTCCAGTTTCCACTACTTAACAAATTCTGAGTTGTTCTGCCAGAGTTAGTCCAAGTCCTGATAATCTCTCTTTCCTTTTCTAACTTAGTTTTTAGAGATTCATTCATTTTAAGTACTTCATCCCTAACATAGAAAGTATCATCTCTATCTTTATGAGTTTGATGGAACATGACTAACTCTTCTTCTAAATAATCATTCCTCTTTTTATAAGCAAGATTTTCAGAAGTTAATCTTTTACATGTTAAAGTTTGATCTCTATAACTAATGAACATGGTTTTAAGATATCTTCTTAACTCATTAATATCATCAGTATGAAAGGCATAAGTAGTTTAAGGTACCTTTGACTCAGCAGCATCAGAACTGCTATCATCATTTGCCATCAAGGCATAGTTCTCCTCACTTTCAGAATCTGAAGTGTTTGTCCAGCTTTTCTTCTTTGTGACAAGAGCCTTGCCTTTGTCGCTCTTCACTTTCTTGCAATCAGGAGATATGTGGCCTTTCTCACCACAGTTGTAGCATTTGACATTTGAGTAATCTCCTATGTCAGACTTTCCTCCTTTGCCTTCAGATTTTCTGAAACTCTTCTTATCAGAACTTGCACCTTTACTGGAAAACTTCTTTCCCTTCCTAAATTTTCTTTATGCAATCCTTGTGATTCCTTTCACCATAAGAGCACACAGCTTCATCATCTCTTCATCAGCATCCATCTCAGGTAAGCTTTCAGTTTCTGAGTCATCATCACTATCAGAACTTGATGATTCAGTATCAGACTTTGTGATGAGAGCTTTTCCCTTGCCTTTCCTTGAGGGAGCTGCTTTGGGGATTCCTCCTCAGCCTTAAGAGCAACTGCCCTTGACTTTCTTCCTTTTCTCTTGTTTCTTTGTTCCATCTCAAGTTCATGAGTCTTGAGCATCCCATAAATTTCATCAAGAGTTGTTTCTTCAAGATTATAGTTGTCTCTTATAGTGGTGACCTTCAAATCCCAATTTTCAGGAAGTGCTAACAGGAATTTAAGATTTGAATCCTCAAGATCATATTCCTTGTCAACTAGTGACAAATCATTCAAGAGTTTGACAAATCTGTCATATAAACCAGTTAATGACTCATCAGACTTTGAGTCAAAGTGTTCATACTCTTGAGTGAGTATAGTCTTCCTGTTCTTCTTAATTGATTCGGTTCCCTGGCATCTTGTCTCCAAAGCATCCCATATCTCCTTTGCAGTCTTGTAGTTGATTACCCTATTTGACATTACATTATCAATAGTACTATGCAGCGAGTGTCGTACCTTAGCATCCTTAGCAATTGATGAGATATCTTCAGCAGTATAATCACTCTTCTCCTTTGGTACAGACTTTGCTGGTTCACCTGCAACTACAACAGAGAGTTTGGTTGGCTTGTGTGGTCCTTCATTGATTCTGTCAAGGTATTCTGGATCAGTAGCTTCCAGAAATATAGACATCCTCACCTTCTATATGGAATATTCAGATGGTTTCAGTATGGGAAATCTAATAGTCTCATATCGACTACGGATTTGAGTCTTTGGAGGTTCTTCAGTTTTGGTGGGCTTAGTTGGAGTTTGTTCTTCTTTAGACCTGATTGTTTTCGGATCTTAAACTGTTTGTGTTTAACAGATCTGCTCTGATACCACTTGTTAGGTCACACACACTGTAGAAGGGGGTTGAATACAGTGTTTATCACAATCAAATCAAATTAAAGAACACAAGTAACAGAAAACAAGCTTTATTAAACTCTGTTACAATATAGAACTGTCCTCTCTCAGTGATGAACAAATTATCACGAGAGCTTCTAGGGTTACAATAAATAATAACTTCGATTATGATAACACATATAGTGTAAACCCTATGTCTGTGTTTATATACTACATAGGTACAAGATAATCGCTAATTGATATTGAATATGATTCTGTATCCTAAAATATATCAATTCGATATTTTCTTTTCCAAGGCTTCTATTTTCCATAGAAGTCTTCTCCATGCATATCTCTTCTTTATTTAGTCTTGATCTTCTTTCCTTTCAATCAGCCTTTTCTTAACTGTTCGTTCTTCCACACTTAAGTTCTGATATCCATCTTCTGATAATTATCTCCTGATAATTTAAGTACTGATATCATTAAGTTCTGACTTCCAGTAAGTGCTGATTTCAGTAAGTACTGATTTGTCCTGTTAAGTAAGATCTGAAAACTAAACACAAGTCATATTAGTCATAACATTATCAAATATATCTAACAAACCCCTAACCTCTAACATACCAAAGTTTCTTCAAAATCAAAAACATTCAAATCAAAAATTGGGTACAAACCCAAATAATCGAATATCACTATTCAGGAATCGTTTGTTCAATTAAACACCATGAATCGATTGTAAATTATCATATACAGCTATATCAATCATCAAATCATCCTAATAACCCTAGAATCAAAAAGACCCAATTCGAACAGAAACCCTAGAATTTGAAAATCAAAAACAACGAATTAAAACATGAAATTGATGATAAAAATAGAAAGAACATATCAAAACCTTCAATTTGGGTACTTGAATCACACGATTTGATGCATAAATCAGCTTGAAATCACGGTTTATTCTTCGACCCGACCCTGGAACACATGGCCCGAATTTCAGAGAATTTTAGTTATTTTTCTGATGATATGTAATTAATTAATTAATAATAAATAAATAAAAATTAGGCTATTTATAGTAGTAAAATTAATACTCTTAATTAAAATTAAGGCCCAAATTATACATCTTTTAAAATTAATTGGCCCCTAATTTTTTTATTTTTTGAGTATTAAAATCTAATTTTTAAATATTTTATATATACAATATATATGCCAAAAATTCCCAAAAATTGTGAATAATTCAAAACTGAAAAGAAATGGTATAAATGAAAGTCCTATAATTTTATAAAAATAAAAATGTGATTTTTGTGGGGTTTTTGACACCCAATGGGGCCCAAAAAGTCATTTTTCGCGAAACGAGAAAATTTATAAAATATCTAGATATTCTGAATAACGAGATGGTATAAGCCGTTTTATGAAAAATAAGGCCAATTATTATATTTCAAATATCGGCTATAAAATCATAGTTCGGGTCATATAACTTTTGATACGAAGGTTGTAACTACGAAGTAAAATATCTGAAAAATACCCTGAAAATACCTGGACGATACGGAATACACCTAGCACGTTACAGTTAGGGTTTTATAGCTAATTACATATAACTGGCATATTAAAACATATATTTTATCATTAATACGATATAATATAAACATAATTTCCCAGGCGTTACATTTAGAGCATTCAAATGTAAAAAAACTGGCTGTGACAACATCTCAAGTGTAGTAAAGAAGCTAGTATACTCTATGTCCTATAATAAGCACTTGGATGTTGGAGGAGCTAAGCACAAGAGTATGCCTTTGGTAAGTAGGGGTAAATAAATTTCCTCCCTAGATTCATTATGTCAACTTTAAATTATAAAGTAACTGACATAAACTTGCTCGAAGGTATAAATGTAAATCAAATAGGTATGTGTAAATAAGTATTCCAAAATTCTATTTGGATCACTTAACACAAAGAATCAGGTAAATGTAGGTCTGAATGTCACTAACTTTATGTTAGAAAAACTCAAGACTTATCCTTACCCCATGCCTGACATGAGAAGTAGTGCAATCTCTAGTTCAGCTATGGCTCCTAGTCCTACAGTAGCACAAATACAAGAGCACTCACAGGAGCATACCACAGCTGTAGCCATTTCTTCACAACCCTTAGTGAGTAGTGAACCAACTACTTCATCATCTCAAAAGGATGGAGTTAGTAAAAAAAAGAGAAAGCAAGTACACTTAACTGTGATCAATGAGACTGAGGGAACATAAAGTGAGGATGTGTCTAACCTAATTAAGAAACCAGAGAAGAAGAAGAAAATAGAGCTGACCACCCAATCAACCACCTCTGTATCTTCTCAACAAAATATAGTTGTACACGAGGGATCAAAAAAGACTCTAGTGGCAGCTTCTCAACAAGGTGACACTGTTGAATAAAGCATTCTCTCAAATGTACCCTGTAATGAGTCTGCACCCCCTCCTGAGCACTCTCAAGAGGGTGAAAGAAGTAATGTAGTTGGCACACACATTGAGGGCACATCCCTTGAAACTCCCTCATTTACTCAGGGGAGTTGCCAACACTCACATATGAACTCACATCTCTAATTTCTAAAATTTCTTATTCATTTAATGAAGGACTTGAATCAACTTCTCAAGTCTTGCCAATATCAAGTGACACGGTTCTTGAAACTATGATCACCACGCAGAACCAATCTCTAGATGATGAAAGGCTACATGCTGAGGTAGACCTTGATGACACCATCATAACCACATGGGTTTTTTTAGATATTAAGTAAAACACAGAGGGGGGTGAATGTGTTTTCTTGATTTTTAGGCTTTTTCAAACTATTTGGATATGGTGAACAAAGCAGTCTAATTTGTAGAAATATTGTGTTTAATAGAATTAATAAAGAATGCACAAGAAATACAGTATTTTCAAAACTCACTTAACTTTGTATTAAAATTAAGTATGTCTTGCTATAAATTTTTGGGTTCTTTGTAAGTAAAGAACTCAGCTTCTATCTTGAGAGAGTACAAAAAAATCTTGATCTGTTTCTTACTCTTTAAAACAAAGGACCGGTGATTACTTTATAGATTAGTAAACACAGGTTTACACAGCATGCAATAAGATGTACTAAACCCTACTTTAAGTTATCTCTAAAGCTTTCCATTTCTGGCTTAGTGAATCTTTACAAATCCTGTAGGTCTGTGACCTTCCTTTGTCAGTTAATCTTGGCCCTTGATCATGCACTCTTCAAGATGTTTTTGTAGACTTCTCAATCTAAGTGATTAGATCATTCGTTGATTGATAATATTGAATCTTTAACTTATCTGCATTCTGTAGTTGAGGTTCATATCGAGATCTCCAGTTTGTTGTATAGAGAACTGACATCTTGATAAGTATAATGGCTTATCGAGATCTCTTAGTTCTCTATAAGTGTCTTTGACTTGTCGAGGTCTCTGAGTTCTTTATAAGTGAACTTGGCTTGTCGAGGTCTCCAAAACTCTACATATAGAAATGGCTTTTCGATAACTCTGAGATTTCTAATGCATTTTGACTTGTCGATATCTCTGATATCTCGAATTAGAGATTGACTTGTTGATATCTCCAATCTTCATATCTTCATTTTGGCTTGTCGATATCTCCGAGTTCTCTATATGCAGAAATGACTTTTCGATATCTCTGAGATCTCTATATCTATTTTGATTTTTCGATATCTTTGAGATCTCTAATGAGAAATTGACTTGTTGATATCTCCAATCTTCATATTTTTATTTGACTTGTCGATATCTCTGATACTTCTCTATAAGTCATTTTGGACTTCTCCATAAGTCATTCTGGAGTTCTCGAATGACTTCTCTATATGACTTGATCTCTGACTTGTAGATATCTTGACTTAGAACATTTTTCCCAAAACAGATTTATTCAACTACAAGCTTCTTCACCTTTTCTCTGAGGCATGATCTTGTTGATCTTCTTCCAGAGTTTATTTTTAGGCTTGAGACCATTCACAGAAAAATACTCTAGTCTGATCTTTAACATTTTTACAAACTCGAGTAATACAATATAAAATATAGATTAAGACTATCATACAACTAAATCTTAGGGTTGTCACTGTGACTTAGTCTTGTTATAATACAGGCATGTCTTGCACAACAATCTCCCCCAATTTGTGAGAAAATTACTTATCACAAATTCATGCTTGGTAACAAGACTAAACCCAAGTTACAATGATACAATAAAAGTTTACACAAAATTGACATATCACAAATACAGCTTTTATACATTAAGTGATTACATGAGTCTAATAAGTATATTCATCATATGAAATTATCATAGCCTGATTCCTTTCTAATGAGGTACTTAATATTTACAAGAACTTGAAGTTCCTCTATGATTTCAGTTCCTCTATGATTTCAGTTCCTCTTAGAGCTTCCACAAGCTTGATCCAATCATCCAAGTAATAATTATTCAAGTAATCAACTCTGAATCTTAAAAATCTGCCAACCTTTATGTTCAGAAAGTGTCCATCCTTAGAAATTCTACTTATTCCCTTTTCCTTGAGCTCATTTGATCTTTGTTAAAACATAGCAATTTCTGCTGCATATTTCATATCCCTTTCTTCCTTTTCAGCCTTTGCTTGTGCTCTTCTTTCATCTCTTAATTTCAGCCATACACCCATTACAACCCTCCATGCCCTTGTACTTGTATCCTTATCCTTCATTAAGATAATCACCCTCTTAATTTCTGTGGTTGAAAGTGTGTCCATTAAATCCCTGCCAAGTAGAGTGAAGGAGACATATTGATAGTATATTTTGACTTCTCTCAATGATATAACCCAAACTCTGACTATTTCTTCAGCTAATTGTTGAAAGTAGTCATCATCTGTGATGCACCAATTTAAAGGTAGAAAATCAGCCTAATTAAAGCAATTCCAGATAGCCCTCTCTTCAACTTGCAGCTTCTTTGGTTTTCTCCCAACAATTTTGAAATGAGTTTTGATTGGTGGCTTAAATGAGGGTAGGTTTGAGATTTTCTTTAGGGTGGATTGACTAGAGGTGATTGGTATTTTAAGTAGAGTGTTTGCAGTTTGTTTGTACAAAAGTTTTAGCTTAGAGGTTAAGGGTAGTTGAGTGTTTGAGTTTGTAGGCTTAGAGGATTGAGCTTGTTGGATTTGGATTGCTAGGACATTTTTCTTGGTGCCTTCACCATCTTCCTTCTTCTTTCATCTCCCTTTTTCTTGTCATCCCTCTTCTTCTCATCCTGCTTCTTATCTTCTGTTTTGCTGCCAGTTGCTTTAGAAGAGTGACTTAGATTTGAGCCAGAAGGTTTTTGATCGTCTTTCTTCTGCTCATCATCATTTTTGTCATCTTTTGAGTTGAACTGTGTAGTTGGCAACATGGTCTCTGCATTCTATATATATCTCTCTAGCATCCTAATCATCTCCTCATCTTCAGTTATTTTGAAGTTCTTTCTCTTTAGATCAGTCTCCAATATCATTATTAATCTTGTATTTCCTCTAACACAGTTTTTAGGTACTATGAAGTATCTGCACTGTTTAGTTTGTAGACAAATGTAGGCCACCTCCTTTCTTGGATGTAGATAGGCTTCACGAAAAGCAGCTATCTGAGCTTGCTTGAGTTCTTTGAGCAATTGGGTGTCCTTTGAATTTACTGGATTAACTCTGTCAATTATTACATCCAGCGCAGATGCTCTCATTCTTTGTATATTTGATAGAGACACCTTCAGACATCTGTCCAAACCACAGTCATTGATATTGGTTACTATCCTTTTATCCAAAAAGTTGTCAACCTTTAGTATTACCTCTCTTAAGAAATTGATGTTGTTGGCCAAAGCTCTCTTGTAAGTAATGTAGTTATTTGCCAAAAAGAGTCTTAAAACTATCAATAGCTCATTGAACTCCTTATCTTGACAGGGTCCTTCTGCAGCTTTCTGGAGCCTGTCTTTACTAACACTTTGAGAGAGTTTTAATTGCATAGAACTTTGACCAGAGTGAGTAGTAGATTTTCCAGCCTCTTGAGATTGTGAAGATTTACCAGCTTCCTTGGACTGTTTAATCCTAGCTTCTATCTCCCCCTTAGTCTTGTTGGAAGGAAGGAGTTGTGGATTTAGAATTTTTGGCCTCACAACTTCTGGAAGAGCAGGTAAAGGAACATTCAAAGCACCCATGATAGCTCCTAAAGAAACTGAATTCTGTATTTGAAGATGTTTATGGGAGTCTACCATGGTCCTGATGTCATTCTATTGACTCCGCACTAGAGAAGTGAGAGCTGTAAACTGAGCTGTGAGTGAGTCATTGGAGGCTTGAAGAGTTGAAACTTGTTGTTTTAGAGATTGAATCTGAATATTTGTTGATGTAGATGGAAGGTGTTGAGAACTTGAAGAGATATGAGCACCAAAAGTAGCTTGAACTGTCTCCTTGATCCCTTGCATTGAAAGAGCAGATAGTTCATATCTAGCTTGATGAAGTTGATCCAGTTTGACCCTAGTGTCACTGTTACTGGTGATATGATTCTGGACAACTTCATGCAAAGCTACATATGATTGTTTAAGATTCTTGATGCTTTGCTCCACGCTGGTCAAGTCAAACCTTGCCATTTGGTCAGCAAATGTCTGAAACTTGTTCTTTATTTGAACTTGAGTAGGCACAAAGACATCAAGTTTGTCTTTCACCATCCTTCTTATCTTATTTTGATGGTTGTCCAGAGTCTGTTGAAGTGCTTTACTCATGAGATGAAAAGCTTTGAGTTGAGCTTTGTAGACTTCAGTCACAGCATCATAGACTTCCTGTGGAGTGAGTGCCTTGGCATTGCTTCCCAATATTGTGATATGTTCTTCTCTAAATGTTGCCAAGACCTCATTCATGCTCAAGCTAAAGTCATTTCTTAACCAAGCATCTACATTGCCATCCTGCTCAGCTTCATCCATAATCTTTTGCTGCTGCTCTTCAATATCAGTTTTATAAGATATCAAGATTGCTTGATAGTCCTGATTAGACATGTTTGTTGTAAGAAGCTGTTGTGTGATGTTGGCAAGTCCAGAGAGTTGACCAACCAAGAGGTCATTCATTATAATGGGTTGAGCTTGGGTATCTTGAAGCCACTGAGAGATAAGGTGTGATGGTTGTTGGGAAGGGTTTGATGTAGAAGGTATGTCTGTTTGAGTTAAGGTAGATGGGACTTCTAGCTTCAATTGTTAAGGAAATGTCATCTAGGGTTTTGAAGGGAGTTGTCCCTACACGAGGAACCTCCAATTGAATTAGAGAGGCTTTAGGTAGCTCCCCCTTAGGAGTACTACCCTCAAACCTATAAATCCATGAAGATTGTTTAGCACATGAAGGTGCTTGAGAGACTACCATAGGGTCTTCAGTAAAAACTGATGAAACCCCTATGTTTGTGTTGATGTCATCAAGGTCTACCCCAGAGGTTAGCCTCTCACCAACTAAATATGGTTCCTGGGTGGTAATAATAGTTTCTTGAACCATGTCACTTGATTTTAGCTATACTTGAGGCATATTCAAGTGTCTCATTGTATGAAGAAATTTTAGAAATGAGATTTCAGATTTCAGAACTGAGTGTTGGAAGCTCCCCCTGAATAGATGAGAGAGCTTCAAAAGATGTGCTCACAGTATGTGTGTCATCCTTATTCGTTCTTTCATACACTTGAATGTGTTCAAGTGATGGTGCAGACTCTGTACAAGGTACATTAGGGAGAGTGCTCTTTTCAATAGAGACACTATGTTGAGAGAATGCCCGTATAGTCTGTTTTATTCACCCTTTTTCAACTACATCCTGTTGGGAGGATGCAGAGGTGGCTTGAGTGTTCAATTCAGTTTTCTTTTCCTTCTTTGGTTTCTTGACCAGGGTGGACTCTATTTATGTTTGATCCTCACCACTCTCATTAATAATAGTAAGCGTTTCCTGCTTTCTCTTCTTTTTAATCACTTCACCCTTTTGAGAGGATGAAGTGGTTGGTTTCCTAGTTCTATTGGTAAAGAAAGAGGGGTCTCAGTTTGGGAAGGCCCCTGTTGGTATTTTTGTGTTTGTTCTTCCACAGGTACAGATGCCATTATTGTACTAGTTATGATTGTCGACCTCATGTCAGGCATAGGGTAATGGTAAGTCCTGAATCTCTCCAACATAAATGGAGTGATTCTAAGACTTACAGTTACCTTATTCTTTGTAGTAAGTGAACCAAATAGAATTTTGGACACCTGTTTACAATTGCCTATTTGTGTTATATTAATACCATTAGGTAAATGAATGTCTTGAACTTTATGGTTTAAAGTAGACATTATAAACCTAGGAAAGAAAATTTCCTTACCTCTTGAAGACAAAGAAAATTTCCTTGTACTAAGTTCCTGCAGAATCTACATCCCCACATTAATGTGTCTGTTGTGAGCCATAGAGAATACTAGCTTCTGGAATACACTTGAAATGTTATCATACCCTGTCTTTCTGGAATACACTGGACTTCAGGTTTGTACCCTTGAAATGTCACTTGAAAAGTTTACTGAGTTGTCACGGTTTGTACCCTATCTTTCTAACAACTCTCTACTCAAAATTCCTATCACAACAAACCAAACTTCCTTAAAGAAACTCTTCAAATCTCCTGCATTCAAACCTCCAATTAAAACTCATTTCAAGTCTACCGGGTGAAAACCTAAGCAAATTAAAGTTGAAGCTGGTGCACTTTGAAATTGCTTTAATCAAAGTGATTTTCTACCTATCTCAGAAAACATGACAGATGATGACTACCACAAATAGCTAGCTGAAGAAATAGTTAGAGTCTGTGTTGACACTTTCAACTTTCTAAACAAAGAAGATATTGAGAACTACTCAACTGAAGAGCTTGAGAGGGTGATTAGTTTGATGAATGTAAAGGATGCTTTTACAAGGATAAGGAAGTCTAAGTTAGCTGAAAGGTTGAGACAGAGAAATGAAAGCCATTCTAGGGAAAAGGCTGAGAGGGAAGAAAATGAAATGAAATATTCCAAAAAAATTGAAATGTTTGAGCAAAGGTCTGATGACCTAAAGGCTAACGGGTTGAGCAGAGTTTCTCCAAATGGTGTGTTTCTATATATCAAGACTTATAATTTATCAAGGTACATAATACAACATCTTGACAGTTATACTCTAAGTGAATGGCTCAAACTGCTAGAAGCTCTAAGAGGAACTGAAATCATTGAAGAACTTGAGTGTCTTGTAAGACTGAAGGATTTGATTAGAGAACAACCGGGTTATGAGAAATTCAGATGATCATGTAACTTAACTCTGTATGTAACTGCGAGATTGTATAAAATTTGTACTTTGTAAATTTTTCAGTTTGAATCTTTATTTAATTTTAGCTTGGATTAGTCTTGTTATTAGGAATGAATTTGTGACAAGTGATCTTCTCACGAATTGGGGGAGATTATTGTGCAAGACATGCATGTACATAACAAGACTAAGTCACCTTGACAACCCTAAGGATAAGTTGTATGATAATCCCATTGTATTCTATAATTTTATTTCTTGAGTCTGTAAAAATTCTAAGTAGATTAGACTGAAGGATTTTTTTATGAACAACCATCAAGATAAGGAATAAACTCTAGAAGAAGATCAATCATGATCATGCCTCAGAGAGAAGTATAGAAGCTTGGAGTTGAATAATGTTGTTTTAGAAAGAATGTTCTAAGTCAGATATCAATAAGTCACAGATCAATGAATATAGAGAAGTATGTCGAGAAGTCTAAAATGGATTGTAGAGGAGTCCCAAGTGATCTCGACAAGTCAATCTGCATGTAGAGAATTGGAGATATCGACAAGTCAAAAATTCCATGAAGAGAACTGGAGATATCAATAAGTAAAAAGCTCATGTAGAGAACTGGAGATATTGACAAGCCAAAAGTTATGTAGAGAACTAGAGATATCGACAATTAAAAAGTCCATGTAGAGAACTGAAGATATCGACAAGTCAAAAGCTTATAGAGAATTGGAGACCTCGACAAGTTAAAAACCTATATAGAGAACTGGGAATATCGATAAGTTATTTTACTTATCGATATGTGACATCTCTACACGATAAAAGAGATCTCGAAAAACATCTTCAGAACTCAGAATACAGACCACTTGAAAATTCAAGATTATCAGACAACAAACAATTCTATCATTGAATTGGAAAGCCTAAAAATGTAGTTTGAATAATACAAGATCAAGGGTCAAGATGAACTGGACAAAGGAGGGTCACAGACCTAGAAGATTTTGTACGGATATGCCACACTAGTAATGGAAATAGAGAAAGGAGCTTTAGAAAATGTGTTAGTCTATTTTAGTGCAAGTTCTGCAAACCGTGCATGTTGATGTATAAAACAGGTCACAGGTCCTTTGTTTAGTTGTAAAAACAGATCTAGGAAATTTTGTATATCTCTCAAGGGAAGTAGTTGAGTTCTTATTTTCAAGAACACGGATTTGTAGCAAGACAAATTTGATTTAATATAAACCAAGTGAGCTTTTGATAAATTGCTTGTGTGTTTACATTTAGTATTTTATCACTGTTAGGTCACACACACTGTAGAAGGGGGTTGAATACAGTGTATAGCACAATCAAATCGAATTCAAATAACACAAGTAACGGAAAACAGACTTTATTCAAAGCAATAAACTCTGTTATAATATGGAACTATCCTCTCTAAGTGATGAACAAATATCACGAGAGCTGCTAGGGTTACAATGAATAATATTCTCGATAATGATACCACTTATAGTGTAAACCCTATGTCTGTGTTTATATACTACACAGTTACAAGATAATCACTAATTGATATGGAATATAATTCTGCTTCCTAAAATATATCAATCAGATATCTTTTCTTCCAAGTATTCTATTCTTCATAAAATTGCTTCTTCATGCATATCTCTTCTTGCGTTTGTCTTGATCTTCTTTCCTTTCAATCAGCCGCCTTCCTTATCTGAAAGTTTCCTTTAAGTCCTGATATTATCTCCTGATAAATATCTCCTAAACCTAAAGTACTGATGACTTAAGTTCTGACTTCGGTATAAGTGCTGATTTCCAGTTAAGTACTGATTTGTCCTGTTTAAGTAAGATCTGAAAACTAAACACAAATCATATTAGACATGACATTATCAAATATATCTAACAATCACTACAAATTCTTTCAAGTTGTTTAGTTCCACAAGCCATAAACACTCATTGTTAAATCAAGAAAATAATAAAACACATTCACTTCCCCTCTATGTTGCACTTCATACCTAACATTCCTGCACTACCAATTTAATATGGACGGTTAAATTCTTTTTGCAAATATACGTGTATATGTATCATATAATATTTCTTTAATAAACTAATTTTGCATCTTAAAAGTTATAATTCAACTTATATTTAAAAAATTATATATTTAATGTTACGACCGGTATTTTTGTGTAATATTATTTGTGGATTTGGAATAATATTAAAGCCGAATGAAATATATTCAATGATTGTACGCTTGTGTGAGTGCAAATTTCTGCATTATAAATTTGCTTTATGTAGTATATGATTTTTAAAAGCAAGAGTTTATTTAATTTCTTTATTTTTGATTTATAAGGAATATTCTAAGCCTTGGAATTTTTTTTTAAAAGGTATTTTGTTCACAAATTTTGAAAATGATTTTATAAAGTCTCTAAAAATCCAAGTTATTTTATGGTATAAATTTTATAATTTTTGAACTTGTATTTTATTTTATAAAAATAAATCATTATAAATTTTAGTTGTCATATTTAGCAAATTACAAGAAAGCCCTTGCATACAAACCACCCTCTCATTCTTTTCAAGGATAAAGAGGACAATTCCAACCCCACTAACTCTTATTTTTCTAGCCAATTTCCTTTTTTACCCTTGCATGCAAATTGAACCAAGTTCAAGTGGAAGGCTAATCATGTCAATTCCTAATTCCACTCACTTTTGCCAATACAAAAACCATAAAACAAGCAAAGACTTGATCATTTCACTCCACTCACCACCACACTCTTTCTTCCCTCCCTCCTCCCTCTCACTCTCGGCCCTCCTCTCCCTCCTCTCGGGTTTTCAGCCGAGACCAACCCCCTCCCCATTTTTCTTCATTCCTCAACCAAGCTTCTACTCTTTATACAAGTAAATGTTAGTTCCCATATCATGATCACTCATATTTCAAAGAGTTTTGAGTAGAAAGTTTAAGTTTAAAGGTTGCATCTAAAGGTTTTAGTGAAACTCAAAATACAACCTTGATTCTTGTGAGTTTAGGGTTGTTTTTGAGAGGACTACAAGGAATGGATAAGTGCCAAGTCTTGAGAAGGAAACTCTTGATGATTAAATGGCCATTCACATCCATTTCATTCGGCCATGACCATATGGGAGCCGAATGAATGGTCCTTGAGATCATTCTTGTTGTTTTGCTCAAATTTTGCATGTTTATGTGATAATGACTTGAATTTTGTGGTGAAAATTTGATGAAACTCCTTGCATGCTAAGTGATCATCTAGATATAACTCATTATAGGCTTTCATATCAATTTTATGGTAGAATATATGTAGAAAATGTGTTGTTTTGGTTTGCAAAACCCGAGGACATGCATGCATGTAGATTTCTCTTAGAATGTTGTAAGATTTTGATCATTTGGAAAGATTTTGTTAGTGAGCCTTAATTTCAGTAGGAATAATGTGTTAATATTGATTTATTCTTCTTGTTGCATGGTAATAATTCGTGGTTATCTTTTATAAAATGCATATCTTGTGGTTTCAAAAACTTAATGATTGGTGAGTTGAGAAATGTGATCTCTTTTGTTTTGCCATAATTGTACCTTAGGTAAGGATGATCTCACCCAAGGTTATTTTAGGAATAAGGGAGTTAGTTCAGTAGATTACCATGTATAAGTCTTGGTTTAAGTATTGGGATGTTGGTAGTTGAGTTTGTCAAGTCAAAACCTTGGAGAAATGAGAGTTATAGTTTCTGCAGAAAATCAGTTTAGTACCCGGAGGTTTAGAGTGAGTTTTGACCATGTCATTGATGTGCACTTTGAGGCCCAAGCCACCAGAAGTTAGTATTGGGAGTATATAAAAGGTTTTAGGAGTTGTTTGGAGGTTTGCATGTCATTTGGTTAGGTGCACAAGTAGAATAACAAAATCTGTCCAGCAGGGGACAATTTTGTTGCAACTGAGAAATAGGAAGATTTGACCATGTCATGGGTAGGCCCACATTAGGCCCTATTGGGCCTTAGTTAGAGGGAGTGTCAGAGAAGTTTTTCCAACCATAGTTCATAGGATATGAGTTAGAACCATGTGTCACAAGTTAATTCAAGTCAGGGCGTTTTCTACCCAGAAAAATAGGGGAACCTTGGACTTTTAGCTTAGGCCCAAGAAGGCCCAAGCCAGGCCCTTGAGCCACATCAAGTTTGTGAGATGCCCTTAGGTCCGGAGAGTCTTGTGTAAAAGTTTTGAAGGAAAACTTGTAGTTTAAGAGTGCCTAATGCACTCAAGAAACTATAGTTATCATTCTGAAATTTGCACCAGTGAGCGCTTTCACTTATCACATAGTTTTAGAACACTTAGAAGTGAGTATTAGGTCGACCACCATAGTTGTAAGATAGTATAAGGTCAGTAGAGAAAAAGGCACAAGTGAGGGTCAATAGGTTTTGGATAATTTAGGAAAGGCACATCGAGTTAGGAAGCCAAAATTAGAAGACCTTGTCTAGTTTAGCGACCAAGTGACTTAAGTTGTGAGTCGAGATCATCCAAGCCTAGTGTTGTATTATGGTATATATGGTGTTATTTGGTGTTAATTTATGATATGTGAATATGTGGCTATGTGTGTACTTTTGTAATTTAAAAGTGAATATAAAATTAAGTGCGTATAGGCCTAAGTGCCATCCGTGTTTAATTTCAAGTTGTAAATAGGTTAAGATGGTAAGAATAAATTATAATGAGGATTATTATTATTATGTAGGATCTCGAGACGAGGGAAAACTTGCCATAAAGGTCGAGTGAAGCTCCAGTTGCCATAAAGGTCAGACCAGACCAGCCTTTCTCAAGGTAAGTGATTCAACTTGACCTTCGTATTTACTATAAACAGTTCATATATATATTGATGCAATTATCATGAGTCATTTGATATGTTTTAAATCAAGCGTATCTTTCGTTTATCTTTGAATTATATAGAAATACCATGAACCCTCGAGTATGTATTGCAAGTAGTTCAAAAGCCTTTTCATGATAGTTAAATGCCATGATAAAATGAAGAGTTGATATATTACTTGATTGATCCTCTTGATTAACATGCTAATGATTCCTAAGTATTAATATCTCATCCTGATACTTGAATCCCTATAGAACCTTACCTTGAACCCTGAAAGTCAGAAACTTATCAAAGTGATCCCTCATTGATTGATACCCCTCTTTCTTATCCTAAAGCTTGACAACTCTGATATATCCTGAGCTAAAGAATCATTTCTTCATACCTTAACACCCATAGTATTCATGAAACTTATCTTCTTGATGATCCAACACCTGTACCTTGACGAGAAACCATTGCTTTAAGCCCAGTTTGGCATTACCCCTTTATATTATCCATTAGTCTTACTAAATTTTCCTTACCAAGTTCTGACATATGAAAACCTTTTGGTTACCCTAATAGAGTAAAATTTTGTAAATCATGGCCCTGAGATTTAGTACCATATTTCCCATGTTTCGAGTTGATCTATAATCCCTTGATAAAAATGTTTACTATAAAAAGAGAATTTGTTATAATTCGGCATCAGTTTTTGAAATAAATAAAATGTGGGTTTTCAGTCCCAAAGGGGGGTAAATGTTTTCTTTGAATGGTGGATCTGGACTGAGACGCGAGTCCTTTCCACACTTATATTAGGCTTAAAAGTTGCCTAGGGATTCCCATTAATGTTTTAGAACCCAGCGAGGTTCGGGATTACTTCGCGGCTGATCACCAGCTGTAATCCGTAGCGTCATAAAATGATTTTGATTAAGACATGATTTTGAAATTTCTTTGATAAAAGTAAAACTGATGCCATCACTCATAGTTTTATCCCTCGTTATCATTGGTTATGTCTTTCTATTGACATTCTTTAATTTATATCTCAATTTATGTTTTGTATCGTACTGTTAGCACTTGTTGAGCATTTGGCTCACTCCTTGCTTTACCCTGATATTACAGCTAGCAGCTATGGTTAGATTCAAGCAGACTGCCCGTAAGACCTGTGATGCTGATGCTTATGTTCGAGCTCAGGTAGAATAAGAGATAGTAGTTTTGTGTGAGGACTCGCTATTTAAAATCAGTTATAATAGATGGTAGTGTTGGGCTGTTCCAAACCCTAAACTATAAGATCTTGGAGTTGGTTATGTATACTTCTTTTTAAAATGTTGTAATAGTTATATTTAATTTGCTGTTTAAGTTGGGGGCGTGACAGGTTTTTTTGGTATCAGAGCTACGGTTTAGAGTCCCTGGACAGCCCAAATAGGTTATAGGATATGTGTGTAGGTTATAGATAATATGCGAGAGAGTAGGTTAAGTAAATTATTATTAATACTCCTCTTATTGTTTGTCAGCAAAGGGCGCATTCCTCGTCATCCTCTGGGTCGGAAGACACTATTGCTTTCTCAGTGTATGCTGAGTTGAGGCGCGAGTTCGACATGCTTCAGGGCAAGTACGATCGACTGATAGACCGACTGAAGAACGTGTATCCGAACAGCCGAAACTACGAAGGGAAGCCCAGGGAGCAGATGACTGCGAGACTTGAGACCTTGGTTCAGTACGTCAACACTAAGCTTGAGGAGATGCCAGCGCACCGGGACCGTACCATCCAGTATGTCATTCAGATGGTGCCGGATGAGCTCCAGAGCATTGTGAAGATGCTTCGAGAGGAAAAGACTACCAAGCCCCGTTCAGATGGAGTGGAGCCTTAGTTCTTTCCATTTACCTTTCATGTTGTTGTACTATCAGACTCTATGGAATCCCCAGTTATTTCCGTTGTTTCCTTTAAATAAGCCTGTTATTCCTAGAATCAGACCTTGTCCTAATCCTATGTATTGTGACCTTTAAAATTTCAATAATTATGTGCTATTGTTCCATTTGCTCTCAACTGTTATTTTATGTTTTTATCATCATATCTGCTTAATTTGGAAACTTGACCCCATATGTAAATGAGAATGCCATGCGATACCCTCGAATCATTTTATCATTCATATCTGTTTTGACACAACTCTTATTTCAGAATCATGCCTCCCAAAAAGAAGAACCCAACAACCACATCCACCACAAACCCAAACATTCTTCGACTACTGGAAACTTTGCAACAGCAGACCAATGCTATAGCTCAACAACAACTAACTCTTCAACAACGAATTAAAAACTAAGATAACCGTGAACCACACCAACCCCCTGAACCACCAGTACTACCTAGACAAATTGTCACTTTCAAGGCTTTTCAGAATGTCAATCCACCTGCATTTCATGATACCACTGATCCAGTGATAGCTAACACATGGATCAAGGAGATGGAAAGGGCTTTTGAGTTGGTACAGTTAGGAGATGATCAGAAGACGCCGTATGATACTTACTTCTTGAAGGGAGAAGTCATCTATTGGTGGGAATCAGTAAAAGCTATGGAAGTCACTCAACAGGTTTCTTGGGAGAGATTTAAGAAGTTATTTTTGGATAAGTATTACCCTAAGTACATGCAGAATCAGATGGAGCTAAAATTTCTTGAGTTGAAGCAAGGGAACATGACTGTACTAGAGTATGAGAAGAAGTTTACTGAGTTGTCAAGGTTTGTGATGAAGTATACCAGCACTGAGGAGGAAAAAGCAAAGAAATTTCAGCAAGGATTGGAGCCTTGGATCAGAGATAGGGTGGCTATGTTTGAGCTTGAAACTTATGCGGGAGTAGTACAGAAAGCTGCTCTGATTGAGAATAATGGGATGCAGTCAAGGAAAGAGAGGGATAACAAGAAGAGGAAGGTTCTATTTTATGGAGAAAAGTCTGAAGCCGGAAGTTCACAAGATCGGAATGTAAAGAGGATTGGTTTCCAGAAGGGCGGAAATTTTCAAAAGAAAGGAAATTTGGGTAAAAGGCAAGAATCGAAGGGGAACAATCAGGCAAGCCAAGGGCAAGTTGGAGAAAACAGGTTCCAGAGGCCAGAATGCAAGCACTGTGGAAGAAGGCACCCCGGAGTGTGTAATAAGTTGAGCATGACATGTTATAAGTGCAATCAGAAGGGACATTTGGCAAATGAGTGCAAGATACCGAAGCCAGGAGTTACGTGTTACAAGTGTTGGAAGACTGGATACATAGCTAGGGAGTGCAAGGCAACCGGACCAGTCAAAGCTTTAATGAACGTGGCAAGTACCAGTGCAAGCGTGCCAGCTGAGGTATTGGCATTACCTCCACCACCTACACCAACCCCGCAAGCAACAGCAAGGACATTTGATTTGAAGATGAAGGATGCGGTACAGAATTCGAAGGTGATAGCAGGTACACTTTTACTCAATAATGTCAAAGCTAAAGTATTGATTGATTCGGGAGCAAAAAAAGATCTTTCATATCAGAATCTTTTATTGATAAGCTCCAATATGATAAAATATTTATGAGTAAGGTATTAAATATGGTAATTGCGAACCAAAAGAAGATTCCTGTGAATCAATTTTGTCCAAAGTGTGAGATTGATATTTCAGGGTATAAGTTTTTAGCCGACTTGATACTCTTCAAGTTGGGAGAGTTTGACATAATTTTAGGAATGGATTGGTTAGGAGAGAATAACGCTCAGATTAATTGTAAGACCAAGAGAGTGTATTTAAAGACGAAGAGTGGAGAGAAGGTAGTATTTAAGGGGCAGAGGCAAGAGCAACTATTTCTTACAATTATTCAGGCTAAGAAGCTACTTAGAAAAGGTTGTGAGTCGTTCCTAGCATATGTAGTAGATTCGGAAAAAGGCAGCCCCAGCATGGAAGATATCCCTGTAGTTAACGAGTTCCCGGATGTGTTTCCCGATGAACTACCAGGCTTACCACCAGATCGACAAATCGAGTTCGAGATCAACCTTGCTCCAGGAACGGAACCAGTTTCAAAGGCCGCATATAGGATGGCACCAGCAGAAATGAAAGAGTTGGTGAGCCAGCTACAAGAATTGTTGGATAAGGGAGTGATATGGCCAAGTGCGTCGCCATGGGGAGCCCTGTTCTATTTATAAAGAAGAAAGATGGGAGTATGCATCTATGCATAGATTATCGGGAGTTGAATAAGGTAACGATCAAGAACCGCTACCCACTATCAATGATAGATGACCTTTTTGACCAGCTGAAGGGAGCAAAATGCTTTTCAAAGATCGATTTGAGATCGGGATACCATCAATTAAAGATTAAAGAAGAAGATGTTCCCAAGACCGCATTCAGGACCAGATATGGGCATTATGAATTCCTAGTAATGCCGTTTGGTTCGACCAACGCTTCGGCCGCATTTATGGATCTGATGAATCGAGTATTTAAGAAGTATTTGGACAAATTTGTCGTGGTATTTATTGATGACATCCTTATTTATTCTAAGTCGGAAGAAGAACATAAGCAGCACCTCTGGATAGCATTGGAGATACTCCGGCAAGAGAAGTTGTATGCCAAGTTTACCAAATGTGAGTTTTGGTTAAAGGAAGTTCAATTTTTGGGGCATGTCATTGGAAATAAGGGAGTTAAAGTGGATTCGGCAAAGATTGTGGCAGTTATAAGTTGGGAGAGGCCAAAGACTCCTACGAAAGTGCGAAGTTTTCTAGGATTGGCCGGATACTATAGAAGATTCGTCAAGGACTTCTCGAAGATCGCCACGCCATTGACCAAGTTAACTAGAAAGAATCAAAAGTTTGAATGAAGTGCAGAATGTGAAGATAGCTTTCAAGAGTTGAAGCAGAAGTTGGTAACAGCTCCGGTGTTGGTACTTCCAGATGATCAAGGGAACTTTGTAATATTCAGCGACGCTTCATATAAGGGTTTGGGTTGTGTGTTGATGCAACACAGTAAAGTGATCGCATATGCGTCAAGACAGTTGAAACTGCATGAGTTAAAGTACCCGACACATGACTTAGAACTAGCCACCATAGTGTTCGCACTTAAGATTTGGAGACATTACCTCTACGGAGAGAAGTGTGAAATCTACACGGATCACAAGAGTTTAAAGTACATTTTTACTCAGAAAGAGCTCAATATGAGGCAGCGGAGATGGCTGGAATTGATCAAGGACTATGACTGTTCGATAAATTACCATCCTGGGAAGGCGAATGTAGTGGCCGATGCTCTGAGTAGGAAGGAGAGACTGAATTTGATGATAACATCAAAAGAGTTATCTGAAGAAATCGAGAGATTGGAATTAGAATTTTGTGCTTATGGAAAAGTCGAGGAAGTTTGTCGTGCAATGACCTTTCAACCAACACTAGTGGAAAAGATAAAGAAGTGTCAAGAAGAAGTAATGGAGAAAGAGAAGAATCAGTTATCTGGAGAGGAGATTAATACTCAAAGATATGAGCAAGGGATACTAAGGTTTTCATCCAGAATATGGATTCCTCAAGTACTTGAATTAAAGAATGAGATCCTCCATGAAGCCCACAATTCGAAATTTTCAATCCACCCGGGAAGCACCAAGATGTATCGAGACTTAAAGAAGAACTTTTAGTGGCCAAATATGAAGCGAGACGTGGCAGAATGGGTTGTGAAGTGCTATACTTGTTAGAAGGTGAAGGAAGAACATCAACGACCAAGCGGATTAATTCAGCCCTTAAAGATTCCAGAATGGAAATGGGAACATATCGTTATGGACTTTATAGTAGGACTACCGCGAACGAAATCCGGACATGACGCAATATGGGTTATAATTGATCGTCTTACGAAGTCGGCGCATTTCCTTCCAATAAATGAGAAGTCGTCACTGGACAAGTTGGTTCATCTGTATGTGCGCGAAATCATACTAAGGCATGGAGTACCCGTATCAATAGTTTCAGACAGAGATCCCCGCTTTAACTCGAGATTCTGGAAGCAATTTCAGGAATATCTTGGCACGAAGTTGAATATGAGCACGACGTACCACCCGCAGACTGATGGCCAGAGTGAAAGGACAATTCAAACAATTGAAGACATGTTGCGCAGTTATGCAATCAATTTTGCAGGAAGTTGGGATGACCACTTGACGTTGATTGAATTCTCTTATAACAACAGCTATCATTCCAGTATCGGCATGCCACCATACGAAGCTTTGTACGGGCGAAAATGTAGATCACCAACAAATTGGGATGAAGTAGGGGAAGGAAGAATTCTCGGCTCGGAATTGGTACAATAGTTGCATGACACAGTCAAGTTAATTCAGAAAAGGTTGCTTGCTGCTCAAGATGGACAGAGGAAGTATGCGGATCCAGCGCGTAAGGATGTTCAATTTCAAATTGGTGAAGCTGTGTTGCTGAAGGTGTCACCTAGAAAAGGGTTGATGAGATTTGGCAAGAAAGGGAAGTTAGCACCTAGATACATAGGTCCATTTGAGATTTTGAGTCAAGTAGGAAAGGTGGCCTACGAGTTGGCCTTACCACCTCAGTATCAGCATGTGCATAATGTGTTCCATGTGTCATTGCTTAAGAAGTACAATCCTGACGCTAGCCATGTGATAGAATATGAACCTGTAGAAATTCAGGCAGACCTGTCATTTGTGGAGCAACCGGTTAAAATACTCGACTGGCAAGTAAAGAGTCTTAGGAATAAGTCGGTAAAGATAGTGAAAGTGCTTTGGAGGAACCCTAAGGTCGAAGAATCGACTTGGGAGTTAGAGTCTGATATGCGTTCCCGGTATCCTCATCTGTTCTCTTAGATTCTGGGGACAGAATCCCTTAAGGGGGAGAGGATGTTACGAACGGTATTTTCGTATAATATTATTTATGGATTTGGTATAATATTAAAGCCGAATGAAATATATTCAATGATTGTACGCTTGTGTGAGTGCAAATTTCTGTATTATAAATTTCCTTTATGTAGTATATGATTTTTCAAAGCAAGAGTTTATTTAATTTCTTTATTTTTGATTTATAAGGAATATTCTAAGCCTTGGAAAAATTTCTTTTAAAAGGTATTTTGTTCACAAATTTTGAAAATGATTTTATAAAGTCTCTAAAAATCCAAGTTATTTTATGTTATAAATTTTATAATTTTTGAACTTGTATTTTATTTTATAAAAATAAATCATTATAAATTTTAGTTGTCATATTTAGCAAATTACAAGAAAGCCCTTGCATGCAAACCACCCTCTCATTCTTTTCAAGGACAAAGAGGACAATTCCAACCCCACTAACTCTTATTTTTCTAGCCAATTTCCTTCTTTACCCTTGCATGCAAATTGAACCAAGTTCAAGTGGAAGGCTAATCATGTCAATTCCTAATTCCACTCACTTTTGCCAATACAAAAACCATAAAACAAGCAAAGACATGATCATTTCACTCCATTCACCACCACACTCTTTCTTCCCTCCCTCCTCCCTCTCACTCTCGGCCCTCCTCTCCCTCCTCTCGGGTTTTCAGCCGAGACCAACCCCTCCCCATTTTTCTTCATTCCTCAACCAAGCTTCTACTCTTTATACAAGTAAATGTTACTTCCCATACCATGATCACTCATATTTCAAAGAGTTTTGAGTAGAAAGTTTAAGTTTAAAGGTTGCATGTAAAGGTTTTAGTGAAACTCAAAATACAACCTTGATTCTTGTGAGTTTAGGGTTGTTTTGAGAGGACTACAAGGAATGGATAAGTGCCAAGTCTTGAGAAGGAAACTCTTGATGATTAAATGGCCATTCCCATCCATTTCATTCGGCCATGACCATATGGGAGCCGAATGAATGGTCCTTGAGATCATTCTTGTTGTTTTGCTCAAATTTTGCATGTTTATGTGATAATGACTTGAATTTTGTGGTGAAAATTTGATGAAACTCCTTGCATGCTAAGTGATCATCTAGATATAACTCATGCTAGGCTTGCATGTCAATTTTATTGTAGAATATATGTAGAAAATGTGTTGTTTTGGTTTGCAAAACCCGAGGACATGCATGCATGTGGATTTCTCTTAGAATGTTATAAGATTTTGATCATATGGAAAGATTTTGTTAGTGAGCCTTAATTTAAGTAGGAATAATGTGTTAATATTGATTTATGCTTCTTGTTGCATGGTAATAATTCGTGGTTATCTTTTATAAAATGCATATCTTGTGGTTTCAAAAACTTAATGATTGGTGAGTTGAGAAATGTGATCTCTTTTGTTTTGCCATAATTTTACCTTAGGTAAGGATGATCTCACCCAAAGTTATTTTGAGAATAAGGGAGTTATTTCAGTAGATTACCATGTATAAGTCTTGGTTTAAGTATTGGGATGTTGGTAGTTGAGTTTGTCAAGTCAAAACCTTGGAGAAATGAGAGTTATAGTTTCTGCAGAAAATCAGTTTAGTACCCTGAGGTTTAGAGTGAGTTTTGACCATGTCATTGATGTGCACTTTGAGGCCCAAGCCACCAGAAGTTTGTATTAGGAGTATATAAAAGGTTTTAGGAGTTGGTTGGAGGTTTGCATGTCATTTGGTTAGGTGCACAAGTAGAATAACAAAATCTGTCCAGCAGGGGACAGTTTTGTTGCAACTTAGAAATAGGAAGATTAGACCATGTCATGGGTAGGCCCTCATTAGGCCCTATTGGGCCTTAGTTAGAGGGAGTGTCAGAGAAGTTTTTCCAACCATATTTCATAGGATATGAGTTAGAACCATGTGTCACAAGTTAATTCAAGTCAGGGCGTTTTCTGCCCAGAAAAACAGGGGAACCTTGGACTTTTAGCTTAGGCCCAAGAAGGCCCAAGCCAGGCCCTTGAGCCACATCAAGTTTGTGAGATGCCCTTAGGTCAGGAGAGTCTTGTGTAAAAGTTTTGAAGGAAAACTTGTAGTTTAAGAGTGCCTAATGCACTCAAGAAACTATAGTTGTCATTCTGAAATTTGCACCAGTGAGCGCTTTCACTTATCACATAGTTTTAGAATACTTAGAAGTGAGTATTAGGTCGACCACCATAGTTGTAAGATAGTATAAGGTCAGTAGAGCAAAAGGCACAAGTGAGGGTCAATAGGTTTTGGATAATTTAGGAAAGGCACATCGAGTTAGGAAGCCAAAATTAGAAGACCTTGTCTAGTTTAGCGACCAAGTGACTTAAGTTATGAGTCGAGATCATCCAAGCCTAGTGTTGCATTATGGTATATATATGGTGTTATTTGGTGTTAATATATGATATGTGAATATGTGGCTATGTGTGTACTTTTGTAATTTAAAAGTGAATATAAAATTAAGTGCGTATAAGCCTAAGTGCCATCCGTGTTTAATTTCAAGTTGTAAATAGGTTAAGATGGTAAGAATATATTATAATGAGGATTATTATTATTATGTAGGATCTCGAGACGAGGGAAAACTTGCCATAAAGGTCGAGTGAAGCTCCAGTTGCTCCTACCAATCAGACCAGACCAGCCTTTCTCAAGGCAAGTGATTCAACTTGACCTTCGTATTTACTATAAACAGTTCATATATATATTGATGCAATTATCCTGAGTCATTTGATATGTTTTAAATCAAGAATATCTTTCATTTATCTTTGAATTATATAGAAATGCCATGAACCCTCGAGTATGTATTGCAAGTAGTTCAAAAGCCTTTTCATGATAGTTAAATGCCATGATAAAATGAAGAGTTGATATATTACTTGATTGATCCTCTTGATTAACATGCTAATGATTCCTAAGTATTAATATCTCATCCTGATACTTGAATCCCTATAGAACCTTACCTTGAACCCTGAAAGTTAGAAACTTATCAAAGTGATCCCTCATTGATTGATACCCCTCTTTCTTATCCTAAAGCTTGACAACTCTGATATATCATGAGCTAAAGAATCATTTCTTCATACCTTAACACCCATAGTATTCATGAAACTTATCTTCTTGATGATCCAACACCTGTACCTTGACGAGAAACCATTGCTTTAAGCCCAGTTTAGCATTACCCCTTTATATTGTCCATTAGTCTCACTAAATTTTCCTGTCCAAGTTCTGACATATGAAAACCTTTTGGTTACCCTAATAGAGTAGAATTTTGTAAATCATGGCCCTGAGATTTAGTACCATATTTCCCATATTTCGAGTTGATCTATAATCCCTTGATAAAAATGTTTACTGTAAAAAGAGATTTTGTTATAATTCGGCATCAGTTTTTGAAATAAATAAAATGTGGGTTTTCAGTCCCAAAGGGGGATAAATGTTTTCTTTGAATGGTGGATCTGGACTGAGACGCGAGTCCTTTCCACACTTATATTAGGCTTAAAAGTTGCCTAGGGATTCCCATTAAAGTTTTAGAACCCAGCGAGGTTCGGGATTACTTCGCGGCTGATCACCGGCTGTAATCCGTAGCGTCATAAAATGATTTTGATTAAGACATGATTTTGAAATTGCTTTGATACAAGTAAAAATGATGCCATCACTCATAGTTTTATCCCTTGTTATCATTGGTTATGTCTTTCCATTGACATTCTTTAATTTATATCTCGATTTATGTTTTATATCATACTGTTAGCACTTGTTGAGCATTTGGCTCACTCCTTGCTTTACCCTGATATTACAGCTAGCAGCTATGGTTAGATTCAAGCAGACTGCCCGTAAGACCTGTGATGCTGACGCTTATGTTCGAGCTCAGGTAGAATAAGAGATAGTAGTTTTGTGTGAGGACTCGCTATTTAAAATCAGTTGTAATAGATGGTAGTGTTGGGGCTGTTCTAAACCCTAAACTGTAAGATCTTGGAGTTGGTTATGTATACTTCTTTTTAAAATGTTGTAATAGTTATATTTAATTTGCTGCTTAAGTTGGGGGCATGACATTTAAATCCTTATTATATAATATGCATAAGTGGGATCTTATCCAAATCCTTGGTAGTTATGGTCTCAGTACTACCAATTTAATATAGACCATAAGAACTTTAAATAATTGATCATATCCGTTGAATCTAAAATAAAGGAATATTCCATAATCAACGAAAAGAAGGTATTCTAAAATTGAATAGAATTTCCTATACTTTCAATGATTTAAACAAAAAAGAAGTAGGCTTCGTAAACTGAATAAAATAGTTAGATCTTTAAACAATTGATCATAGCCGCTGGATCTAAAATAAAGAAATATTCTTTAACCAACAATAAGTAGATATTATAAATTCAATAGAATTTCATACCCTTTCAATGATTCAAACCAAAAAGAAATAGTTTTCCTAAACTGAAACAATTGATCATAGCCGCTGAATTTAAAATTAAAAAATATTCTATAACCAACGATAAGAAGGTTTTCTAAATTGAATAAAATTTTCTATCATATCAATGATTTAAACCACAAAGAAATAGCTTTACTAAACTGAATAGAATAATAATGAAAAATTCATAATTATTTTTTTTCTTCAAATTATGGATAATATTTTTATATTATCACTGAATTAAAAATTACTTCGTGAGTTTCGCGTGGGCTATAAAATCGTTAATATAATTTTTTTGGCGATTAGTTAAAATAGAATTAAACATAATTCAGTAATTTGTTTTGTTTGTTTGAACCTTAGTTTTATTTTTTTAACTATTTTAAATTAATAAACATTTGTTAAATAAAAATTAAACATTCGCACATTGCACGCCAAAATATTAAAAATGTGATAATCGATTAGTCGGTACCGTATTGGGGTTTATATAGTACTTGGGGTAATATAATACATGAGATTACTTTTGTATCTATATTAGTATGATATTTTTTCAAAAATTAAGTAGAGATAATTCATTCGTCGGTGTAGGGATATTGAAATAAGATAAAAATATATACACTAATCGTCTTGACTAAACCAAAATTATACTATTGGTCGAGCTTTAAAAAAATTGAAAAAAGTATATTCGGTTGAATTTAGTCGGTGTAATGAATTTCGGGTTAAAACAAAATAATAATTACTATTGATTCGGCTAAAAAAATATATTATTGAACTGGTAAGTCGTTACTCAGAATAATAGCATCGGGCTAAAACAAAATAATATTTACTATCCATCCAAGCTAAAAATTTGTTAAACTAATCCACGGTAAAACATAATTAAAATCAAAATAAAATTTGACTAATTAAAATAAATAATTTATAATATTCATTTGAGTTAAATATAAGTATATGATTTATCTGACATTAAACAAAATTACAATCAAAATAAATATTACGAGTTTGATTTGATCAACATAATGGGTCTCGGATAATTTTTTTAAATGAAACTAAATGTGATTCATATACCATTGAACCGTATAAAACTGATCGTTTAAATTTAAAAATAATTACATTTCGTAAACGCACATAGAAATAATAGTAATACTATATATTTCAATTAGTAATATTATTTTTTTTCAAATTTAAATAACTTTAAATAAAAAAGCCAAATTATATCCTTATTATATAATATGTATAAGAGGGATATTATCCAATTTTTTGGTAGTTATGGTCCATGTAGTATCAACTTAATATGTACCATTATATCTTTTTCCAAATATGTGTGCATATGTTTAATTATTATCAAATTATATCATTTAAAAATTTTGATTAAAAAAAATTATATCATTTAAAAATTTTGATTAAACAAATTACATATCTTAAAAATTGTAATTCAATTTATATTAAAAAAGTTTATATAATAAAAAAAAATCCGTGCATCGCACAGGTTCCAAGCTAGTATTATTAATTTGTCGACTAGTTAGCGACAAGTCCACGACTATTCGACTAGTCGATAAACTGGACCTCCATCGACTCGACTAAACTTATCGACAAGACAACCATGGTCACAGTGTCTCTATTACCCATCCTGCAAGTTACACCTTGTTGAATTAGTTGATGTGCTTCCAACATACTTCCCCGGAGAGAACTAAGATTAATACCTAACTTGAAATTTAGAAATTTTCATGTGCATAAAACTGTGTTTTAAAAATTCTCGCAACCAAGCTATCCAGATTTGTTACAAGTTGCCACCCCTGATTTCCCAGTAGTGCAATTTTAAAATCATGCAACTGTCTAAATCCAAGTCCTCCATACATCTTTGATCTACACATCCTCTCCCAACTTATCCCATGCATGCTTCTATCTTTCTTTGCCGCTGATTTTCACCAAAAATTGCACATCATCTTCTCCATATCTCTGCACATTTTAATCGTGTTAGGTCCATAGGTCAATTACACAGGGGTTGAATATAATTTAATCATTTTCTCAAAGTTATAATAGCGAAATTAAACTCAAAATGACTAAACACAATATTTTAGGGTTTATTTTTTTATTAAGAAAATAAACCTCGGGGTTTGGTTACACCTTCAAATAGTTAATATTCGAAGCAACAATACAAGAAGAAACCAATACAATAGGCTATCCAATCTAGGGTTCTTCTTATCACTATAACAAGCTACGGGTCTTATTAAATAAGCTATCCAAACATAGATCTATAACATGTGAGTGTGGCTTTGTAAGTTTTAACTTATATATGTGTCTGTGCATGCTGAAATTTGAGCTTGTATATGTACGATTTTGTGTTAATTAGTGAGGATTTCATGTTAATTATATGTGTGAATTATAAGTGCCAATAATTTTGTGAAGATTTTGTGTTAATTAAAAGTATAATTTTTGGGGTTATAAGTCTAATTCTTTTGTTACTATAAGTATTTTAAATTAATGTTTTGGGGTGATAAGCATGAGGTCGTAAGGCAATTGATATATTTTATTTTAATTTTTAAGTCGTGTGTTAGATATATTTGAGATGTCATGTCTAATATGTTTCATGTTTAGTTTCAGATCTTAAAAAACAAGAAATATCAGGACTTACTGGAATCAGTACTTACCGGAAGTCAGAAGATAGATATCATAACTTAAGGTCATATCAGAACTTAAGTGCGGGAGGACTTACAGTTAAGGAAGGAAGCTGATTTACAGGATAGAAGATCAAGACTAAAACAAGAGAAGATATGCATGGAAAGAGTTAGAAGATAAGAAGACTTGTATAAGATATCTGATGGATATATTTTAGGAGACAGAATTATATTCCATATCAATTAGAAGTTATCTTGTAACTGTGTACTATATAAACACAGACATAGGTTTACACTATATGTGTTATCATTATCGAGAAGATTATACATTGTAACCTAGCAGCTCTTAGTGATATTTGTTCATCACTGAGAGAGAACAGTTCCATTGTAACAGAATTTATTATATTGAATATATCTGTTTACTGTTATTTGTGTTCGAAATCGATTTGATTGTAATAAACATTGTATTAAACCCCCTTCTACAGTGTTGTGTGACCTAACAATTGGTATTACAGCTTATCTGTTAACACACATACAGTTAAGATCCAAACAATCATGTCTGAAGAAGCAGAAACTCCAACCAAGCCCACCAAAACTGAAGAAACTAAAAACACTCAAATCCACAGTCGATATGAGACTATTAGGGTTCCCATACTGAGACCTTCTGAGTATCCCATATGGAAAGTGAAGATGGTTATGTTTCTGGAAGCTACAGATCCAGATTACCTTGACAGAATTAATGAAGGACCACATAAGCCAACCAAGCTCTCTGTTGTAGTTACAGATCAGCCAGCAAAGACAATACCAAAGGAGAAAAGTGAGTATACAGCTGAAGATATCTCATCCATTGCCAAGGATGCAAAGGTAAGACATTTGCTGCATAGTGCCATTGATAATGTCATGTCAAATAGGGTAATTCATTGCAAGACTGCAAAGGAGATATGGGATGCTTTGGAGATAAGATGCCAGGGAACTGATGCAATCAAGAAGAACAGGAGGACTATACTCACTCAAGAGTATGAGCACTTTGACTCAAAAGCTGATGAGTCATTAACTGACTTATATGACAAGTTTGTCAAACTCTTGAATGATCTGTCACTGGTGGACAAGGAATATGATCTTGAAGATTCAAATCTAAAATTTCTTTTAGCTCTTCCTGAAAGTTGGGATTTGAAGTCTACTACTATAAGAGACAACTATGCTCTTGATGAAACTACTCTTGATGAAATTTATGGTGTGCTCAAGACTTATGAACTTGAGATGGATCAAAGGAGCAAGAGGCATGGGAGAAAGTCAGGGACAGTTGCTCTTAAAACTGAGGAGGAATCCCCCAAAGTGGCTGTCTCAGAGAAAGGCAAAGGAAAGGCTCTCATCATAAAGTCTGATTCTGAATCATCAAGTTCTGATAATGATGATTCAGAAACTGAAAGTTTTCCTGAAATAGATGTTGATGAAGAGATGATGAAATTGTGTGCTCTTATGGTGAAGGGTATCACAAAGATAGCCTACAGGAAATTCAGAAGAGGAAAGAAGTTTTCCAAGGAAGGTGGAAGTTCTGATAAGAAAGGGTTCAGAAAATGTGAAGGTAAAAATGCAAAGTCTGACAGAGGAGACAACTCAAATGTCAAATGCTACAATTTTGGTGAAAGAGGCCACATATCTCCTGACTGCAAGAAAGGAAAGAGTGACTAAGGCAAGGCACTTGCCACAAAGAAAAAAAGCTGGACAGACTCTTCAGATTCTGAAGATGAGGTGAATTATGCTTTAATGGCAAATGCTGATGGCAGCCCTGAAACTGCTGAATTGAAGGTACCTCAAACAACTTATTCTTTTCATACTGATGATATTACTGAGTTGAGATTATATCTTAAAACCATGTTTATTAGCTACATAGATCAAACTTTAACATGTGAAACATTAACTTCTGAAAATCTTTCTTATAAGAAAAGGAATGACTATTTAGAAAAGGAGTTAGTTATGTTCCATCAAACTCAGAAAGAAAGAGATGATGCTATTTATGTTAGAGATGAAGTGCTAAAATTGAATCAATCTCTAAAAACTGAGTTAGAATAAGAAAAAGAGATTATCAGGACTTGGACTAACTCTGGCAGAACAACTCAGAATTTATTAAGTAGTTGAAACTGGAAAGAGGGCTTAGGTTATGGAGATGATAAAAGTGAAAAAGGAACTGAACAAATTGAGCCTATTGTTGTTAAACAGACTGCTAAGCCAAAGGTAAATCCTGTTAAGTTTGTAGCTAAAACTGTAAAGTCTGATTCTGAAAAGATGAAAGAGTCTGTAGCAGAAGTTAAGGAAAAGTCAACTTCTGACAAATTAGAACAGGATAAACCAGCTGAAGTTAACATAGGCTTAATGACTAAGAAGCAGCTTAAGCATAAGCTGAAAGAAATAAAGAATGTCAACAAGGTAAAGGCAGCTAGGAAAAATAGGAATGGAAAGGAAGGTGTGAATAAAAGCAATAATTATATGCTTGTTCCTAATGCTCCTAGAAAGAAATGTTATAACTGTGGAAACTCTAACCATCTTGCTTCTTTTTGCAGGAAGAATAAGAATATAAACTCTTTACCTCCTAAGTCAGGAGTTAAGAGTTAGTCTGTTAGGTTTAAGCCACAAAATCCTTGTTTTCATTGTGGTAGTTTATGGCATTCCATTTATAATTGTAAGGAATATAATAGTTTGTACTATGATTATTATTAAATAAAACCTTCTTTGAAAAAAGTGACTTTAATTCCTTGTAGTGTAAAGTCTGATGCAAAGTCTGATATAAGTTCTGATAAACAGCATGTTAGCATAAACTCTGATATTAAATCCGCTGCAAATGCTAACAAACCTAAAAAGGCCAAAGGATCTAAGCAAGTATGGGTCCTTAAAACTAACCATTTGTGGTCTTTTTGATTGCAGGGCAACAGGAAAAACATCCTAGTACTGGATTCTGGATGTTCTGGACATATGACTAGAAATAAAGCCCTGCTCTCAGACTTTGTGGAGAAAGATGGCCTAGGAGTTTCTTATGGAGATGGCAACATGGGAAAAACTCTTGGATATGTCAATATTAATCTTGGGAATGTCATCATTGAAACAGTAGCTCTTGTCTCGGGACTTAAACATAATTTGCTGAGTGTGAGTCAAATCTCTGACAGAGGTTATCATGTGGATTTCTTTGAAGAACACTATGAAGTTGTAAGCAATTCTATAGGCAAAGTGGTTCTGAAAGGTTACAGGCATGGTAACATTTATGAAGCCAGACTTTCAACAAGTTCTGATGGTTCTGCAATCTGTCTATTGAGTAGAGCATCAATTGAAGAAAGTTGGAATTGGCACAAAAGACTCTCTCATTTAAACTTCAACAACATAAATGAGCTTGTAAAGAAAGATCTTTTGAGAGGACTGCCAAAATCAGTATTTGCTCCTGATGGCCTTTGTGATTCATGTCAAAAGGCAAAACAAAGAAAATCTTCTTTCAAGAGTAAAACTGAGTCATCAATTCTTGAGCCTTATCACCTGCTGCATGTTGATCTATTTGGACCAGTCAATGTCATGTCTATTGCAAAGAGAGGATATGCTATGGTTATAGTGGATGAGTTCACAAGGTACACTTGGGTGTACTTCTTGCACAAGAAGAATGAAACTGCATCTACTCTAACTGATCATGTCAGACAGCTGGATAAAGTTGTCAAAGATTCTGTTAAAATTATAAGAAGTGATAATGGCACTGAGTTCAAGAATTCAATCATGGAAGAGTTCTGCAAAGAGCATGGAATCAAACAGGAATTTTCTGCACCTGGAACTCCACATCAAAATGGAGTTGTAGAAAGAAAGAACATGACTCTCATTGAAGCTGCACGAACTATGCTTGATAAAGCAAAGCTGCCAACCTACTTTTGGGCTGAAGCTGTGCAGACTGCTTATTTTACAGAAAATTCTACACTCATAAACAAGCAAGGAAAAACACCATATGAGATGGTAAAGAAAAAGAAGCCAAATCTGAAATACTTTCATGTATTTGGATGTAAGGGTTGTTCTTAAGACTCATCCTGAACAGCTGTCAAAATTTGATCTAAAAGCTTATGAAGGAATTTTTGTTGGATATCCACTTTCCACAAAAGCCTTCATAGTCTACAATTTAAGAACAAGGGTTGTCATGAAATCTATCAATGTATCTTTTGATGATAAGAAGCTTACTGGACTTGAAGATTTCAATGATCACGATCAGCTGAGATTTGAAAATGAAGACTTAAATTCTAATTCTGTAAATTCTGATGACTTATACTCTGATCCTGTAAGTACTGATGTCATTGAATATGTGGTAACAACTCCAAAGGAAAATGCACCTGTCCAGGGGGAGCAAGCGGAAGATCCTACCACATCTCAAGACTCTCAAGAAACATCAGAACATGTCACTGGCTCTTCAAGTTCTGATTCATCTACTTCTGATGAGCCAAATTCTGATAATTCTTGAAGCTCTGATACTTCAAATCCTGAAGGTACACCTGGGTGTACTTCTTGCACAAGAAGAATGAAACTGCATTTACTCTAACTGATCATGTCAGACAGCTGGATAAGTTGGTCAAAGATTATGTTAGAATTATAAGAAGTGATAATGGCACTGAGTTCAAGAATTCAATCATGTAAGAGTTCTGCAAAGAGCATGGAATCAAACAGGAATTTTCTGCACCTGGATCTCCATAAAAAAATAGAGTTGTAGAAAGGAAGAACAGGACTCTCATTGAAGCTACACAAACTATGCTTGATGAAGCAAAGCTGCCAACTTACTTTTGGGCTGAAGTTGTACAGACTGCTTGTTTTACACAAAATGCAACACTCATGAACAAGCAAGGAAAAACACCATATGAGATAGTGAAGAAAAAGAAGCCAAATCTGAAATACTTTCATGTATTTGGTTGCAAGTATTTTGTTCTTAAGACTCATCCTGAACAGCTGTCAAAATTTGATCTAAAAGATGATGAAGGAATTTTTGTTGGATATCAACTTTTCACAAAAGCCTTCAGAGTCTACAATTTAAGAATAATGGTTGTCATGGAATCTATCAATGTATCTTTTGATGATAAGAAGATTACTGGACTTGAAGACTTCAATGATCACGATCAGCTGAGATTTGAAAATGAAGACTTAAATTCTGATTCTGTAAATTATGATGACTTAAACTCTGAACCTGTAATTACTGATGTCATTGAATCTGTCAACTCCAAAGGAAAATGCACCTGTGCAGGGGGGCAAGCTAAAGATCCTACCACATCTCAAGACTCTCAAGAAGCATCTGAACCTGTCACTGGCTCTTTAAGTGCTGATTTATCTAGTTCTGATGAGCCAAATTCTGATAATTCTTGAAGCTCTGATACTTCAAATTCTGAAGGATCCAAGTCAAATTCTGAAGTCTCAGAGAGCATAACTACAGGGGGAGCATCAAAAAATGCTGATGGAGATAGCATGGATCATGGGGTAGGATCCAGTTCTAGAAGTCAACTTCAATCTGCAAGGAAGTGGACCAAATCACATACACCTGACTTAATAATTGGAGATCCTGAAGCAGGTGTCAGAACTAGAACTGCAACATCAAATGAATGTCTCTATCATTCTTTTCTATCTCAGACTGAACCAAAGAAAGTGGAAGAAGCTCTTCAAGATGCTGATTGGGTGCAAGCAATGCAGGAAGAGTTAAATGAATTTGAATGAAATAAAGTCTGGACCCTAATGCCAAGACCAAAGAACAGATCAGTAGTTGGCACAAAATGGGTGTTCAGAAACAAAACTGACAGTGATGGCATAATTACAAGAAACAAAGCAAGGTTGGTTGCTAAAGGCTACTCTCAACAGGAGGGTATTGATTATGATGAAACATTTGCACCAGTTGCTAGATTAGAAGTCATAAGAATCTTTTTGGCTTATGCTGCTCACAAAAAGTTTAAAGTCTTTCAAATGGATGTAAAAAGTGCTTTTCTCAATGGAGAATTGGAAGAAGAGGTGTATGTTGAACAACCTCCAGGCTTTGTAGATTCAAAATTTCCAAATAATGTCTACAGTCTTGACAAAGCACTTTATGGCCTTAAGCAAGCTCCTAGAGCATGGTATGAGACTTTAGCTCAATTCCTTCTGGAGAGTGGATTTCACAGAGGCACAATTAATAAAACAATGTTCTACCTCAACCATGGAAAGGACCTACTTTTGGTACAGATATATATTGATGATATCATATTTGGTTCTACAAATGCCAAACTCTGTGAGAGGTTTGCAAAGCTAATGTAGTCAAGATATCAAATGTGTATGATGGGAGAACTCAGCTATTTTCTGGGACTTCAAGTCAAGCAAAATGAAGAAGGTACTTTTATCTGTCAATCTAAGTACACCAGAAATTTACTGAAGAAATTTAGAATGCAAGATTGTTCAACTGCATCCACTCCCATGGCCATTACAATCAAGTTAGATAAAGATACTCGTTCATCAGTAGATATTACTAACTACAGAGGTATAATTGGCTCTTTACTCTATTTAACTGCAAGTAGACCTGATATCATGTATGCTACCTGTCTTTGTGCAAGATTTCAGGCTGATCCAAGAGAACCTCACTTAATAGCTGTGAAAAGAATTTTCAAGTACCTCAAGGGTACAGCTGATCTAGGATTGTGGTATCCTAGAGAATCAGATTTTAAGCTAATAGGTTACTCAGATGCAGATTTTCAGGATGCAAAATAGACAGGAAAAGCACTAGTGGAAGCTGCCAATTTCTTGGAGGCAGATTGGTTTCTTGGTTTAGCAAGAAATAGAAGTCAATTTTCACATCAACTGCAGAAGCAGAATATATTGTTACAGGAAGCTGTTGTGCACAGATTCTCTGGATGAAGAATCAGTTACTGGATTATGGGTTAGAATTTTTAAAAATACCCATTTACTGTGATAATCAAAGTGCTATTGCTATGATAGGTAATCCAGTTCAACATTCAATGACAAAGCACATCAGCATTAGGTACCATTTCATAAAGGAACATGTGATGGAAGGTACAGTTGAATTATATTTTGTTCCAACAGATCAACAACTAGCAGATATCTTCGCAAAACCACTATGTGAAGCTACTTTTACAAGACTGGTAAATGAACTTGGAATGGTTTCAGGTTCTTTCTTTAAATCTGCTTAGTTTTTGTACTCATGCATCAGACTTTATGATCAGTGTTTACCGATTGTCTTATCTTCATATAATCTGTGCTTAAATTGAAATTCATTAAATGCTGATTGTTATTCTAGATGTGGATCTATATACTCTGATAAGTGTTTTGAATGTTCTGTGATAATTCAATCCAGTGAGTATAACTGTGCTAGATGTTGACCTAGTAGTCTTTAACATACTAGAAATCCCATGTTTGAATTAGTTGTTTATGTGGAAACTCATTAACATAAGCAAATTCTGATATTGAGCTTAGTCAAGTTTACTTTGTGTATCTTATTACTAAGTCAAAAACTAGATTCTTGCTTCTTATCTGTCAAATTCTGATGTCAGTAAATCTTAAGGATGAACTAAATACTGATAAGCCTCACTTATCAAAAGAAAAGAAAAGAAAAATAAAAGTCAGGTACTCCTTTGAGATCTAGAGTAAATATGTGAAAGCGAAGATCCAAGTGCATTGCTGGTATTAAGTAATATGCATTAGAAAAGCAAATAAATTTTTCCTGGTGACTTTTCACATTCTCTGATTACTAGAGATATACTCTGATAATAGCATAAATTCTGATAAGTAGTTGTGACTCACTTACACTGAGAAGCCACTGTAAAAAGGAATTTCAAAAGATGCATAAAATGAGCACAAACAGTTGAGGTGGACTCTTGTATAAATTTGTTCTGTAGTAGACTTCATGATTGATGACAGATTTTAAGCACTTTTCTTAGTTATGCCTTTTTTTCTAAGATGTACTGAAGTTTATCATACTTTAATCTTTATCTGATATTCTGCTGAATGCACACACTATCACTCCATATGAATGATGAAAATTACTGTGGTGATTAAGTTGTTTTTGACAAACAGTCAAGTGTCATTTGCATAAATTCTGAGGACAAGTTCTGATGGAAGTTCTGATGATTAAACTCTGAAGAAAACAAGTCAGTATTTGTATGAAGAATCACAGAAAAAGATATTCCTTGATGCTTACGTGGCATTATTCTTTACTTGACTTATTTTTGGTAAATAATGAAATGGTCATATTTAATCAGAATATATTTAGGTGAGATAAAAACAGTCATAATCATTAAGGGTTAGTGGTAAACATATTTGTCTTGAAAAACCGCATGTGCACAGTAATTGTTACTTATTTCCCGTGCCCATTAACTCCTGCTTTAACTTTTTACTGACTATTATTATTATTACACATCGGTCTAGGGAGACGAGGCATCATTATTTTTTTACTCTTATTGTTAAACAGTCCTCGCATCCCTTGGTATTCCATTGGATATTTAAACCAACAATTCATCTCAGCCAAATCATCTTTCATTCTCACACAAACTCATACTCTCTCTTTTACTTCTCATCATTTTTCTTCTTCATAAAAATGGTTGTTTTCAACTTGTTTATGAACTATGAAAATTTCAATGTAGATTTTAATTGTGATGACTGGCAACAGGAATGGCATGTCACCGCCATTCCTGAAGAGATCTGGAACTTTGTTCCACAAGAGGTTCACACAGACCTCTTGTTCTATTTGATGGACTATCAGCTCCATCTTGATCATTTGGAAGAAGAAAGGAGAGAGGCTCTTCTTCAGCAAGAACGGATCATCCCTCTTGCGGTGCTCTTTGTTAGCAGCAGGAGGAACTAGTCGATAGGTTTTCTTTTAGGACTAAGGTTGTTGATGTTCACTATCTTAAAATAGGATTATCTTGTAATCTTTTGCATGCAATCTATAAATTTCATGAATGTACTCTTTGGATATTTTAATGAAATTTCTTTTGATTGCAAGATTTAATCTCTGTTTATCTCGTATTATGTGAATGTGAATGTTATCATTGAAACCTATTAATCTTTACTTCATCCACTTAAAATGTATTTCTTGATGAATGTTTTGATTAAAGTTGAGGTTACTAATAATTTGTGATGATTTGACAAACAACTGTTGCATTTGAATTGACATATCCTAAGTTACAAGTACAATTGAAGCACAGGTTCCTGCATCAGAACCTGTGACAGTTGAAGCTGAGGATGTTACTTCTAAAAAAGAAACTGCAGCTCAAAGTTCTAATTCTTTGACAAGGAAATCTGTAAGTTCTGATGCTGCAACAGCAACTCCTTCACTGGCAAGGAGACAGAAGAAAATTAGGGCAGAAAGGTACAAGGCCAAGCCTATATCTGAGGATTCAACTGAAGCTGAGGAAGGGGATCAGGAATCTCTGATCTCATCAGAACCTGTGGTAATTGAAGATCTGCCATTCCCTACTCAAGCTCAATATACTGTGTCAACACCTCATGTCTCTCCTATTAAAGCTACAGATGATGCTGAAGAACAAGCTACAACTTCTGAAATAGATATTCATAATCTGAATATACCAACTGTTCTTTATCTGGAAGCTCCATCTACAGTAGCTCAGCAATCTCCAACTCATTCTCCAATCTTAGATGCTGAGATATCATCTACACCAGCTCTGGAGATAAATTTTGATGCTCAGAATTTAAATGAAGTTGTTCCTGAATCTCCAGTTGAATCACACACTCTTGTGCTATTAGAACATAATGAATCTTCCTCACATTCTGAAGACAGTGTTTCTGTTGAGACTCCAGCTCCCAGTCTGGGAAAGGAAGAATTAGTCAAGAAATTTGTTGAACAGGATGCTCCTGTGCCTTGGGAAGAAACTCACAGGGGATTTGAGTGTACCAAGAAGTGGAATGAATTAGATTTTATTCCAAGCACCAAAATTCTGACAGAGCATGTGTCAAAAGCTGATGAGTTATTGTCAAATTCTGATTTCAAGACTCAACTCAAGGTTACAGCTATGAGTACAAGAAGTCTTCATGGTCTACATTCCATTACTCATGATAAGGTTGATACACTAAAGGAACATGCTGAGAAGCTAGATCTACAGATCAAGCTTGACAAGAACAGATATATCAGACCTACTCTTGAGAAGTTGATGCCATTGAGAAGATTCAAGAGGAGCAGCAGGCCCAAATTATTGAGGTCCTACAAAATCAAGCTTCTCAGAAAGCTCAATTGGATGAAATCCAATCTTCAATTGAACTTCTTCTCTCTCTTACTTCCTGATGATGCCAAAAAGGGGGAGAAGGTAGTTAAGTCCAAATGCTCACCTACTCAAATACTGAAGAAGAAGGATGACAAAGGTGATGACCAGGGAAACTCTGATAAGAGCAGAGGTCAAGGAAAAGTTCAAGGAAAATTTTCACAGAAAGTAATTTCTAATGTTAGCAAATCTTCTACACAGAACAAGTCAAGTTCTGATAAGCAAAGTCTGATGTCAAGTTCTGATATTCTGATTCAGTCAGGATCTAAAGACTCTCAGAAGTTTTTACAAACTCTGAAGCTAAATGGGAAGCAGACTACTGTTTATTACAAAGATCCTAAAATCCAGACACTTGATGAGGAGATAGCTAGAAGATTATTTTTGAAACAAAATCCAGGAATGGATTTGGAAACTCTCAAGGAGGAAGAATCTAGATTTGCAGTTGAGAAGACAAATCTAAAGTCTAAAGCTTCTGATGCAAAGAAACCTCTAAGGTCTAAAGAAAAAGGCATTATGATCAAAGAAAAGTCAAATTCTGAGGCTTCAAAGTCCAAGACTGGATCACAAACTGAGATTGATCCTAAGTCAAAGGGAAAAGAAAAGGTTGGTGAACCTTTAAAGATTCAGAAAAAGATAAGTTCTTTTGTTCCTGTCTATCAAACTACAATGCATGATAATTATTTGATAGAAGATGAAACTGTTCAAATTCTAAAGAGAAGAAAGATAACTAAAGAATCTAAAACAACCTCTGACACTGCTCAAGTTGTTCAAAATGAAGAACAACAAGTTACAAAAGAAACAACAAATTCTGATCAAGCTATCAAGACATCAACTACTGATATTGCTCAAGTTGATTTGAAAAAGATGACAATTGCTGATAAGAAGAAGTTGTTAAGGAAGAAAGCTACTCCAGTTGAACCAAAATCCAATCTTATGATTAATCAACTCGAAACATTTGGGTTGAGAGCCAAGCAACCTAGAGATAGAGCTGGATTAGGTTCTGATGAAGAGAAGATACAAACAGGAGTAGAAGTTACTCTAAGAGATCATTTCATGTTGATAGACAAACCATATGAACAAATCAAACAAAAGCACCTTGACAAAGTGTTGTCTGCTCAAATTGTGATAGATGCTCATGATAAGGAAAATCTAAAAGAGAAATTGATCTTATTTCTCAATGATGGAAGAACCTACAGACTAGCTGATACTGATGTGCTAAAGAAGTCTGTCAGAGAGCTTCAATATATTCACTATCTTATGTAAGTAAAATATGATATTACAAGAAGATGGTCAGAATACATTTTGAAGGCTATAAGAGATCTTCTCAGAATCTCTGGTACAAAGGCTTCTCAGTATATACCAATGAATACTGAAGATGATGGAAGAGAAATTCCTATGCTGAAGAACTCTGCTAAGGTGGAAGTTATTCTGAAAGGAAGATGCTTATGTTATAATGAAAATTCTTCACATCCTAAAGTTATTAGACTTGGTGATGGACTTGAAAGAACATCAATTCAAGCTCTCAGAACAACCATTTATCAAATTGGTGACAGTAAAGATGAAGAACTGATGCAGGTCGAAGCACAGTTAGTTGAAGTTCTGAGAGAAGCTGAAGATAAGATGGTAAAAGATTTTGTTAAGAATCATTATGGATTTAGATTGATCCAGTGATATTGGTAAAGCTACAAGGACTGTAAGTTATAGTTAATAGTCTTATTAAACTCTCATTGCATTTGAACTTAAATGTTTTTGACATCATCAAATCTATTAACTTGTATATTTTTGCATAATTTACAAGTTGGGGGAGATTGTTAGATATATTTGAGATGTCATGTCTAATATGTTTCATGTTTAGTTTTCAGATCTTAACAAATAGGAAATATCAGGTTCTACTGGAATCAGTACTTACTGGAAGTCAGAAGATAGATATCAGAACTTAAGGTCATATCAGAACTTAAGTGCGGGAGGACTTACAGTTAAGGAAGGAAGCTGATTTACAGGATAGAAGATCGAGACTAAAACAAGAGAATATATGCATGAAAAGAGTTAAAAGATAAGAAGACTTGTATAAGATATCTGATTGATATATTTTAGGAGATAGAATTATAATCCATATCAATTAGAAGTTATCTTGTAACTGTGTACTATATAAACACAGACATAGGTTTACACTATATGTGTTATCATTATCGAGAAGATCATGCATTGTAACCTAGCAGCTCTTAGTGATATTTGTTCATCACTGAGAGAGAACAGTTCCATTGTAACAGAATTTATTATATTGAATATATCTGTTTACTGTTACTTGTATTCAAAATCGATTTGATTATAATAAACAATGTATTAAACCCCCTTGTACAGTGTTGTGTGACCTAACATAGATTATGTAAAATTAGTTATTCGGGCACTTATGTTATGCCCTGTTCTGTCTCTCAAACGATATGCCTGTTATTATATTTGGAATGATGTAGATAAATGAATGTTGAAGAAAAACAATTGGTTGTCATTTCCAAGATATAGTCAAATGTATAGGCAAGGGGTGTTAGATTTTGTTAGCAATGCCTTTGAAAAAATATATGATATTTAAATTTTATATATATATAAGTTAAGTTCTACAGAGTCCATTATTTTATTGGAGTTCTTGGAGTCCATATATGTTTTGCAAATAAAATATAGCTTGAAATATTAAAAAATATATTATTTTTTGAATGATGTTCTACAAACATCACTATTTTATTAAAAATCTTGCAGATTGTATATATTTCACAAGTTAAACATTGCAAAATATATTATTTTATAAAACATGTTTACTTTCTAGAACATAAGTGTTCATGTTGCAGAACATACGTATTGTACTTGTAAATATATGGGATTTGCATAATTTTATTGAAGTAATGATATTTTTTAAATATATATATAAGGCTACTCTAATAGAAACCAATTTTAGAATATAAACTAGAAACCAAATAATTTTTAAAAATTATTTCGGGGGCATTAGATTAGATTAATCTAATGGCTCAGATTAGTTTATAGTTTTTATTCTAAGTTTAGTTTCTATTTGATCATTTGTGTGTGTGTGTATGTATATAAAATATTATATATTTTTAATCTCAAATTTGGATATCATCATATATGAATGTATACGTGTATTCGTATTCGTATCCGAAATTATCGAATACAAATTCTGATAATATCCGTTTATTATGGATACAGATAATCAAACTTATTTAGAATACAAATACATATATTACGTTTAGACAACAATTTTTTTGGACTTTTTTCACATTCCTATGAAATCACATAAAGGATAAAGTAAATGAATTAATTTAACCTGCTATTAATGTTTTCGACATTTTTTTAAGAAGAATAAAAGCGGACAAGAGTAGAAAAAATGTAAGTTTTCTCCTACAAGTTTAAAAAGGGGATAAAAGAAAATGTTAATGATGTTTCAATTAAAAAATATTTTTTCTTTTTCTTTTTGGAAAAAAATTCAATTTCGGGATTTTTGTAGTTCTATTTTCTAAGGTTCCGGAGATATCTTGCATATATTTCATTTAGATGATAAATTTTTTGAATGAAAGAAATTCATTTAATGGAGTATTTCTTGTACTTTATGTACAATAGTAAAAAATACTAAGTTTACAAATGTATTCTTATTATTTATATTAGATTTTCAGCTCAGAATTGAATTATAATTGAACAAATATATTATATATAGAGAAGATTTTATTTAAATGAGAACTAGTGTTTTTTGGGGTTAAAATTGGTGATTTTAAAAAATTTAAAATTTTTGGTTTGCACAAAATCACCAATTTACCGAATTCAAAATTTCAACTACAAAAATCACCCGTTCTCACGGTTCTCACTGGAGCGTGACCATATATATATATGGCTCTTGCTCAAATGAGAACTTCTTAAAATGAGAACCGTGAGAACTGGTGATTTTCATGGTTAAAATTGGTGATTTAATAAAATTTAAAATTTTTGGTTTGCACAAAATCACCAATTTACCGAACTCGAAATTTCAACTTCTCAAAAAATCACAAATTTTAACTGCAGAAATCACCAGTTCTCACAGTTCTCATCTTAAGAAGTTCTCATTGGAACGCAAGACGTAGCGACTCTGAATTTCGCGACGTGATTAAGTGAATAAAGTATAATTTTATGTCATAATTTTGAATTTATGTGAATAAAATAAAAGGTTAGATGATTATGTGGATTAACTGTTATCGTTGTATAATAGTAATTGGGAACGTAAAGTAACTCGTTCCATTTTGATGAGTCGGCTAAAAGGCTAAGCTGTGTTGTCGGGCCGTCAAGTTGAACGAAACCCGTCTTAAAAAGGGATTAAGGTGTTTAAGCATTTGAATACTAATTATGTGTTAAATAGAAATGTTTAAATAAATATCATATTCCAGTTTGACGTGTTAGCTAGTATAAAGAGTATTATTGTGAAGCGTAGTTGAAAACACTCAACGTTGGGCCGTCAATCAGGACGCGACATGTTACACGAAAAGTGAATATTAATAAAATGGGGAAATTTTTATGGTTGATCATTTTTCAAAATGAGTCGTGATATGTGAGTTTATGTCGTTTCCTATTAATGTGCATGATTATGTGATCTGAAAATTTTTAATTGATTTTAAGGGATTTATTTGATTTAAATAAGGTTTATTGAACCTTTATACATTTTAAAAAAATTATTGAGTATGGCCAAGGCGTGAAAATTTGTTTTATTATCTTCTAAATAGTCCTAGAGACTTTCGAAAAATGATAGATGAGATTATTTCGTGATCAACGTGTTTTAAAATGATTTTATTGGGTTATATTTATATTTTGAGCGTAACCTTGTAAAATCCATATAAAATAGATCGTACGCTCAAAAATTATTTTAAAAATATGGCTAGAAATCTAATTTCAAGATCTATATTTTAAAATTATTATTCATATCATTTTCACCTTTTCTGAGAGAGCTATGTATTATCCAAATTTGTTTTTTTGGAGTTTTTTAATAAAACAAAATAAGTTTCTAGAATTAGTTATCAAAAGACTAATTTGCCCCTCCACTCACTTATAAATACACCCACTCTTCCTTCTTTCCTCCCCACTCTCTTCTTCCTCTTGGATCACTCTTTCTTTCTCTTTTCTCCTTCTCTCTCCCGAATTCTCTCTCTCTCTCTCTCACCTACATGCAACATCAAATCCTACTTAGAATTCAAAGATCTTGCCATTGATCTTCATCATTTTCAATCCTCTATCTATATACTCTTTGCATGTAAGTGTTTAAAAAGATTTTTGCATCAACATCTCATGGTCATATCTAAGAAAACATAATTTCTTAGTGTGTGATCTTAAGAGAGTATAGTTGTAACGCCCCTAAATCCGGGGTCAGGGGATTTGGTTGTCACTATGAAACCTCAATCCAAAATAACATGTTTAATCAATAAATAAATGCCAACAGAAGATATTTAGCATCTATGACCCCAAAGTAATCCAAGATCTTTATAAGTTACAGTTCTAGAAACAAGATATCCAAATTCCATAAATAAAATATCCACAATTTTATTCCTTCTAAATCAGAAAATCACATAAACATATTCAAGGAATAAAAATAATAATAATAATAATAATAATAGCTGAAAATCCGGGATATCAGAATCTACCCTCCTTATAAGGATTCCGTCCTCGGAATCAGCAGAAGAGAACACTAGGGATCTTCTTATCAACTTTCCAACCTTGCATAATCAACTTTTCTGAAAATCTCAATAAAAACTTAGATTCCTTGTATAACATAATTATCACGAGAGTTTCACTCCTCACCACAGTTCCATCTACATACCATTTGACCAACTTCTTAATAGGACATCCTTCATTGATAGAGAGGGATAAAAAAGAAAGAAAAAAAAGGGATAGAGAGAAAGAAAGAAAGAACGAGTTGACTTCGCTATATACCACTGATATTATAAACCCATTGTCAATCACCATTGTCATTCTTGGTAATCCCATTACAAAGTCTTACTTTGACTTGAATTGCATAACTCATCTCAAGTCAATTGGCATACCTTTAAATATTTCAAATGATAAAATAGTGAAGTTCCGAAAAGAAAAGGATCTCATATCTAACACATGTTCCACAACTGTGATTTTTAAAATATGAATTTTTTAGTACAATTTGTTGGAATAAAAGAATAACCGAGAGATCAATATGATCAAAAGAACTTATGTTGCATGCCTTAGTTAAAATACTTACAAGTGAAGGTAATTAGCCTTTTTTGTAATGCACAATACACCAGTGATGGCGTCCCATCTAACTTCTATCACACAGACAGAGAGTCCTGGCGTCCCTTATATAATAAGGTTGTTCGTCTCAGTCAGAGTAAAAGAATATAAAAGGAAATTTAAAATCTAATGAATAATCAAGGGTTTCTAATAAATGACTTATTAATGTAATCTTTGGATCAAAACTGAAAAGATTTCAAAGCTGATATATCCGGAGAAAATGAAATCCAGAAAATAAGGTTTTGACACAAAATGAATAAATAGTGTCATATCACCAATAAAGTCATCCACCATATAAGAAAATGGAAATTTCAATATCGCAACTTAACAGAGCTATCAAAACCTGAAAATAGGCTTCATGAAAGCCTCTGGAACATTTAAAACACATACGTGATTTGAAAATAAGTGTTAGGGAATATAACCTCTCACAGATACTTCTTTTTGAGAAATGTTAAAATAATTTATAGAAAGAAAAGGTATTACCAAGGTCTTAATACTTATCTTCTATTTGAACTCTTCTGTTGACTCGTCATTCGATTCTAGACACTTCTTCATGTTTTAAGGATATCGATAATCTTCATCGTCGTCGAATCATAGTAGCCTCAGAAGATTCCACAATATAAGTTTGCAATTGCCAGGATTTTTTGCCCAGCTCAACATAACCATCTCAAATGAATGCACCTATCTTAACTTACTCGTTGGTACTATATCCAATAGTCCAACAGGAACTCGATATGAGCTCAAGCATCCTCACATAGCTATACACATTCCTACACACTCTCGTTTCTAGTTTACTATAACCTCAGCTCTAATACCAACCTGTAACGCCCCCAAATCCGGGGTCAGGGGATTTGGTCGTCACTATGAAACCTCAATCCAAAATAACTTGTTCAATCAATAAATAAATGGCAGCAGAAGATATTTAGCATCTATGACCCCAAACTAATCCAAGATCTTTTTAGGTTACGGTTCTAGAAACAAGATATCCAAATTGCATAAATAATTTTTTCACTTTCTTTTGAAACATCTTTTCAACAAATTCCCAAACTCAAAACTTAACCCACTAGTATAACTTCGAAAAGAAGTATACTAGGCCCAAATATAAGTTACATAACTAATATTTAAACAAACAACTTTACATAATAGAACTTACACTAGGCCGCAAACCCTGGACTAACCACCTTCCAAAAGCTTCTTCTTTGCTTTCTCCAATTACGCGGCTAAAAAGCGCAAGCTAATCCTCACTGGAAGGTTAAATTTAAAAACAGGCAAGTATGAGCGAAAGAAATGCTCAACAAGTTCATAATAGCATATATATGGTCTTTTGATATAAAAACCGACATCTGCAATAGAGCAGAACATTTACAATCATAATTGCTGAATCAGAAAATTTGTTAAGGAATCCCAGAATTGGTTCCTTGAATATATTCAAAACCAATTTGATATTTTTTGGCGAAAATGCTTCAGCAATACTTTAAATCTCGACGAGAATAAAACTCGTAAAATAGGGTTTACAGGAATATCGTAAACCACAATATGAACCAGTGATTATAGACTGAATCATAAACTCATTCAAAACCCAACTCTTGAAATTAATATTCATTTTGATGTCATATCAAATTAGATATTAATACGAACTTTGATGCTAACAACATCCCATATTGAAGTCAACATCAATCATCCATATTAATACCACCTTTGATATTTAACAACAAACTAAATATCAATATCAACCAGAAACTGAATCAAAACTGCAATTTTCACCTTTTATTCAAAACAGAAGCACGGGATAAATCATTTATGTTTGATTATCAGCAACAGTATTATGCTGATAAAGAAAGAAGAACAGATAATTAATGATATCTGAATAGTAACTGAAGCTAACAGTAAGCGATAAGTTTTAGATTGGGAATCACAATATTCTGGCGGATGTCTTATCACATGCTGATCAGCCACTGTGATAGAGCTGGATCATAATTCGTAGAATTTAGATCCCAAACACGAGTACTCAAACAAAAGCTACATACCGGCCACAACCGATATGTACTTTAATAAAAAGGCACACTTTGGCCAAAGGGAAAAATTGTGTTAACATATTTCAGTTAACACAAAGCCCTAATGCTGGACCGTCCGCCCGGGCCACTTACGTATCTTCCAATCAAAATAATTTTCCTTCATAAAGGAATCGAATCAATCTATATCCTGTCATAATCTACTCCCCATTTTACATGGTCCGGAGTAATCTCAACAACTGATGGCGAAATAACTAGAATGATTAGTTATTCGCTAAATATCAATATCAAGTTCCACTGTATAGAATGAAATGAGATAGCACAGTTATTCACTATCTATCTAAAAATGAATTATATTCTAGTAGAACAATTGCTAGAATAACATGTGTCAATAATCCCAATAATTATATGCATGCAATGTCTTCCAAAAGCTTTATAAAACGGTTTAATCCAGATCTATAAACATATAACTATTCTGGAAGTAGAATAGCGTATAAAAACTTGCATAATCAAAACCAATCATTTTGATGTATAAAACATTTAACTATTCTGGAATTAGAATAGTACAAAAAAACTTGCCTTTGGTTTTTAGCAGTTAAGCACACTCGCAGTAACAGAAAATATCTCATCCTGACTTCTCATGACATCACTGTCTTCCTATTTCGATAATTCACTGATATTTTGCTCCAGCGATTGCTAGAGGCCTAATATGCATTACTGTTCAACTTTACTCTGGATCTCAAAGTCTTGTCTTGATCGTCTTGAACAACTCGCATCTATAATTAAAAGATACGGTCTTAATTGTCTACACGATAATTACTCGACGAACTACGCGACAAAACTCTATCATCTACCCACACGATAACCTGTAAATAAATAAAACAATCAGACACAAGACTCTTGGCCTATATACGCGCGTAGACATGTTTCAATAATATGTAGACTGATAATTTATTTATATAATAAACTCATTTATATCCAATAAATGTATATGAAATCTACCAAAAATTCGGCAGCATTTCCTCTATTTATTAGACTATCCACCTGTTTCCAATCTCAATCAACAATCAAATATATATTAAGAATCGGCCTTGACTTGCTGTAAACACATAAGAAAATCTGCCTTGACTTGCAGTAAACATATAAGAAAATCTGTCTTGACTTGCATTAAACATATAATTCACATATCACATAATTCATATAATACATGACTCGGTTCGTCTAAATATTTGACTCGGTAGGTTTAAAACTGAAACTGAGTCAAAATACAACATTTTGATAAATACGCGACTCAGAACTGACTTGCAATTCAAGTGACCTTTCGAAACAAAAGAATTTGGGTCCCAAAAGTATTTTTAATGGAAGCATAATATTTTTCTTAGTCTAGACACGTTCGTTTCGTATTAAATGGATGAATGGTCTATTTTCTATGAATAAAATAAGAATAATTCAATTAATAAAAATAATAATTGAATATTCAGTACCAATATAATTTTAAAAGCTCAAAATAATTTAAAATATTATTAGGCTCAATTATAAATAATTACACTTCATTCAACTATTTATAAATAAAATTAACCGATTAAATGAAATAAATCAATTAATTAATAAATAAATAATTAATCAAAATGAATTATAAATAATTAAATCAAATTATTATTTTTGAAAATAATAGAAGATAATAATTTAAAATTAAAATAAATATTTTACAAAAAAATTCGAAATAACGTCTTTGTAAAACGGACTTTTCCCGGGGTCAGAATCCCTCAAAATAAATTCCAAACAATACAATACAACTATATTCCAATAAAATCAATAAATTTAAAACACACAATAATTTATATTTGCACGTATAAACACGCCAGAAATGAAAAACACGGCCAAAAGCGACTTCTACAACAACTTCTGAAAATTAAGAAATAAATATATAAACACTAACATGCTATAATATACTCAAGTACGAAGGCGGAATTTCGAAATCATTATCCAAAATAAATTCTGATCACCCCGAAGTGAATATCTGATGTCCGGAAAATATCTCCGGAAAATATCTCCAGAAAAATCCAAAATTCATAGCCATAAACATATACACGCTGATATGCCATGTGGAGTAATCAACGCCGTCAAACTCCTTTTCTATGCCCCGAAAATAAATTAACACGGAAATATGTTACGCAAATTATTTTCTCAAAATCTTGTAATATATATATATGCGTATGTATCGAAGCGCTGATCGTTTATATATATAACAATTGAAATTTGGACGGACGGTTGAGAAGATATGAATTTTTAAAAATTAAAAAAATAAATTACAGTGGAAATTGAGAGAGGCAGAAGAGAAAAGAGGGACTACTATGGGGGAGGAAAGGAAAATGGATAGGGGGAAGGGGGAAGGGGGAAGGGGGAAGGGGGAAGGGGGAAGGGGGAAGGGGGTACGTGGGTAGCGCCAGGTGGGGTGGGTGGGGGTTACACATTTTTTTTTTGTTTTGTATTTTTTTTTCTTTTTCCTTTAACTAAAATTCAATACAATATAATTAAAATTAGCCCAAAATTAATAAATAGCGGAGAATAATATTTAATCAAAAAAATATAAAATTTATACCAAAATTCCCCAAAAATTATGAATATTTCAAAAATGCAACAATATAAAATATTTGGAAGTCCCACAATTTTATAAAAATAAAAGTCTGATTTTTGTGGGGTTTGACGTCCCGATAGGGGCCCGGTCCGATAATTTTTATAAAACCAAAATATTTTATAAATTAATAGTAAACCCCAAAAATACATATAATATATGCAAACGCCCACAAAATGAGATAAAACAAGTACCTCGATAAAAACGCACTTTAACACGCGTCCAGATTGCGGGTAATTTCATATAAATGCATTTTAAACACGTAATGAATATCCGAAAAATACGTTGGTCCTTACGGGATTACATACAAATCTACCGCATGTTAAATCATGGCTAAACATATTTTTAATAATATTAAACACATAATAATTTGTTTAACACGTAATAAAATAGATGTAAAATATTATTTTTAAATATTTTTAAAACTAACCCTATGCCTGGGTGAACACGGTTAAAATACCAAATAATATTTCAGATACAAATAAAATATTGAGATAAGTAAAATATCCACTCGATCCCCAAAACTGAAAAATACACTCAGTTTTTACCGATATTGATAAAACAATCGACTTTCAGATAAAAATTTTAAATTGTAAAAGTAATTAAATACTTTCACCATAATAGCAAGGATTGGGACCAACTAACAATTAGCACATTACCATTTAATGAAACACACACGTCAAACAAGAATAAAATATCCACAATTTTATTCCTTCTAAATCAGAAAATCATATAAACATATTCAAGGAATAATAATAATAATAATAATAATAATAATAATAATAATAATAGCTGAAAATCCGGGATATCACAATAGTGCACTAAATTATGTGCTTTTCTATGATTTTGTTTTGATGTTGGTTCGAATTTTGCTAGTAAAAAAGGAGGTTTTGATTTTGATTCGAGTTTTGCAAAGGGTTTTGGTTTAAAGATCCAATTTTTGGTTCGGTTTTTCTTTTAAATGATTTGAATGGATGAGTTGTGGCTTGAACTTGAGTTTATTCTTAATTCTTGAACTTGCATGTTGATCATTGTTATTTAATAGATAATTTTTGGACTCGCATGTTGATGATTGGATTTTCGTTCGATTTTATGTAAAAGAAAAGGAGTTTAAAGGGTTTTCTTGTTAAGAATTGAGTGAAGATAAGCTTTAAAGGCAAAAATTTACTTTGCCTGTTAATTTAAGAGTTGCATGTTATTTGTTTGATTAGGGCTTTATAAGGCTTGGATTTGTAAGAAAGAAATAGTCTTTAAACTACTTGATTGGTTGATGAGATTTATGATTTGATAACTTGTTGCTTGTGACTTTGTTTTGATTCGAATTTTGTGGTATGAGTGGATGATATGGCGACATTCAATTAGTTTAAGTCCTAAAAAGGATAGGATGTAAATCTAGATAATGCATGATGATAATAAGTGGTTGCACGTTGATTTCTTGGCTTGGTTCCTTTATTTTGGTTCGAATTTTTGAGTTAAAAAAGAAAGGAATAAGTTGTTTGGTTGTAGAGTTATTTGTTTGGTTTACTATATGTTTTTTATTCGAATTTTGGGATTAAAAAGAAAAGAATGAGTCGTTTCGATATAAGGTTATATAATTAGGGTTTGGAGTATTAAGGTATAATATGTTATGTGATATCGTTGAGTCGTACGATGTGATTCGATGATTAATTGTAAACTTGGAGTATACGAGTATATCATAATGCATACCATGAGATTATGGTCAAGTATATACTTGCTATGTGTTATGTGAGTATACTATGATTATGCATGAGTATACGAGTTAAGTGTTATCGCGATATGGGCTAATCGTTAGGCGTTCTGAGAAACGTCGAGTGTCGAGTAAGTTGTTGATTAAGGATTCTGTTTTGGACTGTAGATTTGGTTAGCGGAGACATTCAGACTAGAAAAGGGAAAGGAATCCTAGGTGGCAGTAGTTCAGTTTCAGTAAAGCAGGAAAGCGATTTAAGGCAAGTAACTCTGCCTTCTTTTGTGAATTGCTTATAGAGAGGAAATTTTTGATGCCATGATTAAATAGAGGCTTTTTATTACAATTATTGAGACGCCCTCCAAACCCGGGGCTAGATTTGGGGGTCACTATACGATAAACCATAACATGATAGACACAGCGAAATAAAATAATAAATATGACCCATCGCATGCAACTGGATCGATCACAGTATATAGTATGAAACAAGCACTAATACAAACCAATTGTTATTACAACCCATAAGTCTAATTAGTTTTACAGACTATTCAAATTTTATTACAAACCTCTCGACTGGTCAAGCGTCCCAAAAAGTCTACCTGGAAAACATATCAATCTATCTACCAGCACACAACTCCTGGTCAAATCTGGGACTCAAGCCTGCTCTGACTTAGCTGAAAGATCAGAATAATAAACAAGTATGAGCGAAAAAAATGCTCAGCAAGTGGTATGTAGTTTATAAGTGAACAACAATAACAATATTTGAGTAAAACTAGAAGCTAATATAAACTTTAAAGTTTAAGCGACATTTTAACAAAAAACCATTATACACTATGCTATTTCTGATAATCAATCATAAAACAGCACCGATATCCCGCAGCCATATCGTAAATATAGGTATCGGTATCCCGCAGTCATACCGTACCTACTAGATATCCATAAAAAGGCATATGCTCGCCTTGCAAGATATTACACTTTATATAATAGCTCGTGCTGGACCGGTGCCTCGGCCTTTTACGCTAACCAATAATAAATTCACAAAACAATTTTGATCAAAGGAGTCGTATCAATGACATCCTTATATATTTAACTCCCCATTTCACATGGGCCGGAGGTATCTCGACAACTGATGGCGAAATAACTAGAACAAATAGTTATTCGCTAATCTCATCACAAAGTTTCAATGTATAGAGTATATCTGGATATCATAGTTATTCACTATCTATCGAATCAAAAGATTTGTTCTAGCAAAATGATTGCTAAAATAAAAGAATTCCAATAAACATATGACTATTGGTATCCAATGCGCTACCAGAGTTTTTATAAACAGTTCTAATATTTTGAATATGTAAAATAATAAGCTATTCTGAATTTAGAATAGGGGAGAAAACTTGCCTGGTATGCTTGATAACCTTTCACTATAACCCTGGCTTAAAATAGTTGGCTACTGACTCCGTCTAACATTTGACTACGCTCCTTGCTACTCGATTCTATAAATAAAAGGATTATCATAATTGACACAACCAAACTCAATCAACATAACCATACGTCTTGACATCTACCCAATCATTTATAACTAATCATAGCATTTTAAAACTGTAAACAGATAGCATGCATATCACATAGCATGTAATCATGGTATTCATATAACACGTAATTATATATCTCATGCAACACATATATCAGATAGTCAACAGATAGGTCTCAGTAGGTTTAGAATTGAAATCAGGTCAATAACAGTGTTTATCGATCAGCTACCGACTCAGTATGACTCGCAAATCAAATGAGCTTGCTGTACAAAAGAAATTAGGTCTCAAAAGTATTTTTAGTGAAAGCATAATGTTTTTCTGAGTCTATACGTGTTCGTTTCGTATTAAACGGACGAACGGTTTATTTATTATGGATAAAATAAGAAATAAATAAAAATTAAATCAATTAATAATAATATTAATTGATTTTTAAATACCAAAATATTATTTTTAAAAGCATAAAACAATTTTTAAGATTTATTTGAATTAATTATAAATAATTGTATTTTATTTAAATATTTTATAAATAAAATTAATTGATTAAATAAAATAACCAATTAATTAGATTCTATAAATGATTAATTAAAATAAATTATAAATAATAAAACAAATATGGATTTTAGAAAATAATAAAAATAAAATATTTTTTGGGAATTAGAATAATTTACTTAATTATTAACATAATTAACCAAATTAAATTTATAATTTAAAATGATTTTTAGGAATTAAAATTGAATTTTAAATTTATTTTTAAAAAGAAATCGGTAAAAACAGATTTGCAATTGGGGTTTAGGGTTTTTATGGATCAACAGTGGGTCAGGGGATGGGTTGGAACCGGGTCGTCTCGGGTTGATGAAGAACACGAAGAACAGCCGGAAAATTCTGCAGAATCTGGCGACCTGCGAATTTTCCGACCGGCTTCCCGCGAAATAAAAACACCCCCTGTAGACACCCGTTTTGCTTCGTTTAGCACCTTAATCAATTCCTTACATCTCCAGAAACCTGACTACTGCTATAACAACAACAACAATCAATTGTTACTTCGAATTCTCCGACGAAATTCAAGCAAAACCCGGCGAGCAAGAACACCAAATCCGGAGAATTGCTAAATCACTTGATTCTTAACTAAAATCAATCAACTATATATGAAATTGAAGCTACGGAAATTTAAAATCCAACCAACATATCATTAACATCTAACAATCAACATCAAAAATACCATATTAATTCGAAGAACAGGGCCGAATTTGGCTATATCAAAAACGCCACCTAATATCTACAAATCGTATATGAAAACGATCCTTAGGCTTTCTATAATCTAATAAAATCAATTATACTAACAATCTATGAATCAAAATCTCAGAAATCAATTAACAAACGAAGAACATATAAGTCGAACTCGACCTATGGCTCCTGGTACTCGTTTAATACAACTAAATATACAAAACCACTCCAAATTAAACAAGGAAGCTCATGGAACCATAAAAAAGGCGGCCAGAAATCGATGGCGATGCTGTCGTCGGACTCCGACGAACCCAACAGCAAAGACCAATAGCAACATAGCAGAGAATAGCTCGAATCAAACGATTCAATCGATTATAATCTCAAGATAATCAAGCGATTAATCAAAATCAACAATCTCTTCAAACCGACGAATTAATGAATCGAAATAAAATGGAGAGATCAATTTGAGTATAACCTGATAAACAGGAGAACAACATAGCTTCAATTTCTTGCTTTTGGCTTTAAACAAAATCAAAACAACAATAGATGAAGGAAGATGATGGTGGTGGTGTAAAAGAACAGGGCTGGGGTATGTGAGTCGTTGTTTGAGGGTGGGTGTTTTTGGATAAAAGATTAATACAGAGAAACGATAAGGCAGGCTGAGTGTTTTTGAAAGAAAAAAAACAAAAGAAATTAATAATAACGAGCTGGTTTACTAAATTCTACGAAACGAAACTATCCGAAATAACGAATTAAAGGAGATATAGATCGTTTAATTAAAAAACGGCTCTAGGTATTTATTTACGGGGAATATTTGATAAAATATTATTTTGAATAAAATATAGAAAAGTTATACCAAAATTCCCTATAATAACGTACAATTTCATTATACAAAAATATTGATCTGTTGATACATTTTAAATTTTATATAAAAAAATTAAAAGTGCGGGGTTTGACGGGTTTAGCGGCCCGGTAGGGGTTCCAGTCCGATAATTTTTGAAAAACCAAAACGTTACCAAAATTAACAGAAAACCCCGAAAACATATAGAATACATTCAAACGCACATAAAACAAGATAAAACGAGTACCTCGATAAAGACGCAAATAAACACGTGTCCAGATTGCAGATCGATTTATATAAATGCATTTTAAACACAAAATAACTAATAGAAAAAATTGCTGGTCCACACGGGAATACAAATAGAAATTACTGCATGTTATAGCATGGCAAGTGAAAATTTTAAAATCATATAAACACTTAATATTTATTTATTTAACAAAAAAATATTTACATCACTTTCCCGGTTATTACAATTATGATATACCTGTTATTGATTCTGAGAAACCCTGATATTGTTCTTTTGATAATTTGATATCAGACCCTGTTCGATCCTTTATAGTAACCCTGTTGATTCGTACCCTGAATATCGTATTGTTTCCTTTGTTATCTTATGATACCGTAAACCCTACAAGAACTTTTACATTCTTCCTTACTTAATGTCTTGAATAATCCAAGTTATTCGTTGACCCGTGAACCCTGTCATGAGTTGATTGTTAAAGCTCTTTTGATATGGAACTAGTTAACCCTGTTTATCATTTGATCCAGTTCATTTGTATTGATATCTATTTACGCTTGATCCGTTCACTTTCCTTGAAATCTTGAATTGAACTTAAGAATGATTTTTGACTTGATTGAGTCCAAATGATTTCACATTCTTGGTAATGTTAAAATGAATTTAGTCAACTCTTTTCCTTTTTCCAATATAAAGGTTTTCCAAATGAATTCCTGGTGGATTGGATAGAGACGTAAGAGGCTAGTGGGACTAGTCTAGTCACATAAGAGGCTAGCGGCCGGGGCTAGTCCAATATAAGGCTATAATGCCATAGGTACTATAACGACCAGATGGAGGTTGGTAAGGGCTTATCACCCGTATTATAATTTAAAGATGGATATTCCAATCAAGGGTTCTCTTATACTCTATAAAGATGAAAATATTTATATACTTGGAGCAGTTTCTCCTTATTCTTTAAAAGACGAAATGAAATAAAATGGAACAACTCGAGTCTTCGTTTTGATGTAATATTGTGAACCCTATCACTTTACATTGATGATAAGTTTTATATCTAATTGATTGTTTCATCCTGTTGAGAAACACTTTGAAGTCCTGCTAATGATTTGAGATGAATGTCGGCTTTCACCCTAACCTGAGCCTTGATTCCTGAAAGCCCAAATCTTTCTTCATAACCCTTTTATAGCCAGAAATAGAAATCTGCCACCTAGATATTCAAAGTAGAATGCCTCGTATATTGATATTGATATTGTTAATGCATTATAGAACTATTTATATAGTTAATTGCTGAGCTTTTTTGCTCATATATTTTGCTAACCATGGCAGTTAAGAAAGAAGATGGCCAGACTTAGGCGCACCGCTCACCAGAGCATTCCTGGCGGTCCCTACCATATCGTAGGTTTCCAGATGCCAAATTAGATAGCTGTGTGTGTGTGAGAAAGCATATGAGTTGTAAGGATTGTATAAGTTGGATCAGATACAATGGGTTATCTGTCGGTTCCATGTCGGAATCGAATAAATTTGGATTTATTATTATTTTGGGTTGTAATATATTTATTCTGGTTGGTAGATGTAATCTTTTCTCATACTTAATCCTGTTTAGATAACGTTGGTGTTTAATCGGGGTTTATTATATCCGATGTTATTATATTAGTTAATGGTGTGTGGGTCCTCATTTCCTTACCCCGAGATTGAGGGCGTCACAAGTTGGTATCAGAGCTACAGGATCTAGTCCCTGAGATAAGTTAGGATAAAAAGGTATTTGGGTATATATGTATATTGCGAGAGTAATTCGACTCATATAGAGTTGAGTTAGACTATTAGGTATAGTTTAAGTAAAGAGATTAGGTCAAGGTAGCAACTAGAGTTAGGGTGTGGAGTTAGTCGAAGTTTTACTCAACCCTAATTGTTAGGTCCCGAATTATCGTAGAAGGGGGGTTGAATACGATAATCACTAAATTAAAAATTCTTTCGAATCTTTAGCGGATATAGATTTAGTGCTCGGTTAGTGGTTTCGTGTCTCGGTTAGTGGTTTCGTGTTCTTGAGAGGAATAGTGTTTGGAATGATAAAAATAAGGAACACAAGATATTCGGGGAAATATATATTCGTATATAAATCCTAGAGGGTGTTGCTACAGTCTGGTAAATAAATTAACCGGCTACAACCTAAGAACAACAAAGTTCCTAGCTACTATAAAGATTTATAAATCAAATCCTATACAATAATCTAGCTTTTGTTTGTACTGGGATTTAATTACCGGGTAACGATTATAATGCCCCTATGAATATACAAGAGTTAAATCGGGCATTATAACGTTACTCCGGTGATAAGTTAAACGGATATTCAAGGTGCCAGAGCTTCTCTGTAAATCTCCGCTTCTTGTTTTATCAGCTCTCTTTTTGTTGGAGAAGAAGATAAACAGAACTCTATTAGATCTGCTACAAAGTGTAGTCTTTATACATAATAAAATTGTGTGGCTGAGGTTGAGAGAACTCTGTGTGACGACAACCTTTCTCTGGCGACCAAGTAGTTCTGTGGCTACAGGAGATTGCTCTGTGGCGACAGGGGGTACAGGTACATTAGTTGTAAAACTAAACTAATAATCTAAATCCCATGTGGCGACCACAGGGACTATTAATATATGTAAATATACTTAACCAAAAACAATCTACCACTTGTGTGGCGACCTGTCACCCCTGGTTACTTCTGTTTTATTTTTCTTTTCCTTTTTTTCTTTTTCTTTTTTTTGTTTTGTTTTCTCTTTTTCTTTTGTTTTCTTTTTCTTTCTTTTTCTTTTTCTTTTTCTTTTTTTGTTTTCTTTTTCTTTTTAAGTTTAAATTGTAATTAAATTAATTTATAAAATAAACTTAAAATATAACTTATATAAATAAACTAATTTAGATTTATAAAATAAACTTATTTAAAGTTTATAAAATAAATCGTTTTAAGTTTATCAAATAAATTATATTAAAGTTCACTAAATAATTATTTAATTTATCAATTAAACTTTGAGCTTCGCCACCCTCCTGAGTTATTTAGCTGTATACCCCGTGCACCTCTTCTCGTACTTTAACAGATAAACGTTTAATCTAAATACGTTCCTCAACTTAACAATTCTTCTATAAATAATAACCAAATTCCTTTCACGAGCTGTTGACGCCTAGTGCAACTGGTCTGGTTCACAGACGACTAACCCCGATTCGGGTCTTTGTATTATAGCCTTGATTACATTATTAAGCTTGCCTCAACTTTATTGCTTCGGACACTGACTGTCAATAAACAACTGTACTTTCACTGGAATCCTTTATGGTTCTTTAGACAATATCTTCATTAACCTCTGTCTATACCCTATCTTCAATTCTTCAGATTCATATGCTTCGAACACTGTCTATCTTCAATCAATACCAATACACTGAAATCTTCTGGTGGAACTTGTATACTGAATCTTCAACATTTCTGAAACCCTGAAAGTCTTTAACCTTTGTTCTTCACTAAGGCATGATCATATTAATGAACTTCTTTCAATGACCTGTAGACAGACTTCAGGCTTTCTTCTAATCTTCTGATTCTTTGTATTTTCCTAGTCTTCATTCTTCCTGATTTCTTGGGTAGACGTAGTATTATTAACATGTCATGTTCTAGTATTGTTATCGTCTTGAGTTATCACGTAACTGTTCATACAGCTACGTAGTCTCACCAACACTAATACTGTATCTTGGCTGCTATTTTATGTTTCATCTCAGGACCCCAGTAGTGTTAGTAATTCTGACTCAGAGATTAGTTTGACCGGTACCCCAGTGGACTCTATTCTGCCCTCTTCAGAGGAGCCTGTGCATGTGAAAGGCATATGTCATAGCCTATTTGTTCATTCGAGGACTTAACTCAACTCAAATAAGAATGTAACAAGTAAATAGTGGTTCTATCGTCAAAGAGATCTCTCAACATAACATATGTCAAAGGATTAAGAAACATTGTTCATCTACAGACTTGAGGAATTACTTCACTGGAAGAAGTTCAAGAAATTGATCAAGCCTCAGTGATATAAATCAAGCTTGTGGATTTAATCAAGTGTTAGAGATCTTGTCAAGGTATCGGATAATTACAGGGATTTAATCTGAAGAAAATCATGTTATTAAAGTCAAGACATGAAGAAACGTCACGGAAGTTAGTCATTCATGAACCATACAGTACATCGAGTGTCAACATTGAAGTGGTGGAATTGATTCATAATTTTCAGTGATTTTCAGAAGATTGTCAGAAGAGTGGTTGTTGTTCAAGAATAGTATTAATTCTCTATTAATTAATTAAGTCATATAATTTAATTAAGAAAATAAATTATATCTGCAAAGATTAATTTATTGATTAATTGAATTAATTGGTTAATTAATTCTGAATTAATATTATGTATTTTCAGAATTGATTTTGAATTAATATTCAATATTAATTCAGCAAGACAAACATTTGAACTGGTATGACAATTCAATTGTCATACCGAAAGTCTTTCCATCTCAAAAGATTGTCTTGCCAAAAGTCTTTCCAGCTCAAAGGATTGTCTTTCCGAAAGTCTTTCCAGCTCAAAGGATTATCTTGCCGATAGTCTTGCCAGTACAATTCAATTGGATTGATTGATTGCTTAAGTAAACAGAAGCAGATCATTAAAAAAAACATTGAATATTCAACCAACTCAAGAACACAGAAAAAAAAGAAGCAAAGAACTTATTATCTTCAACTGCAATATTTCAGGACATTAATTTCTAGTATTTATTGTTAAATCTAAACCACTAGAAATCCTTCTCTTGTTCTTGTGTAACTATCTAGCAGATCTAAATCCCTAGAACTTAATCTCAAATTGCTTTTAGCATTTGATCTTTTTATTTCAAAAATAGAAAAAGTTCATGTCGAATTTATTCTAGTTTTGGAATAATTTATTTAAGATTAATCCCTTGTAAACGATACCGTTGTTGTAACACCTTTCAAGTTTAATAATAGTTTTATTTAACTTGAACTTTATTTCACTTTTTTATTCCGCATTATATTCGATTAAACGGTATGGTTTGTATTCAACCCCCCCTTCTACAAACATATTGGGACCTAACAATTGGTATCAGAGCCTTCTGATTAACGAACAAATCAAGATCCTAGACTTTTGTAATTCTTCCACTCCATGAATTTTTATTTATTCAAAAATTCATAATGACTTCACAAAAAGTTGGAACCGTTAAAATCCCACTATTTGATAAAGAAAATTATATTATGTGGAAGAAGAAGATGCTCTTGTTCTTACAAGTTGCAAATCCCAAATATCTGGATGTGTTAAAGAAGGGTCCAAAAATTCTGATTGTTATTGAACCAGAGGTTATAGAAAATGATGTTGTAATTACCAAAGTTAGAACCTATGTAAAAGATCCTGAGGATTTTTCTCCTGCTGAAAAAGAAGAAGCCTCCTTGGATGCCAGCCTTCAATTAATTTTAGTTGATTCCCTTGATTCCTTGATGACAGACATGTGATGAACTGTAAAAATTCCAAACACATCTGGGAAACTATTGAAGTGATTAATGAAGGCACAGAGGAAGTTCGGGAGAGCAAGTTAGAGATCCTAACCTCTGAGTATGAACATTTTAAATCCAATCCAGGAGAAGGAATTACTGAAGTGTTTGAGAGGTAAAATGCATTGATCAACAACCTAAACATAAATGGAAAATATTATTCAATCAGGGAGGTCAACAAAAAGTTCTTTTTAACACTGCCAACTCATCTTGAACATAGAATCACTGCCATAAGGGAAGCGAGAGATCTGAATGAGATTTCTTTGGAAAGGCTCTGTGGTGTGTTAAAAAACTATGAGTTGGAGCAGATTCAGCAGAAGGAAGTCTACGAGAAAGGTAGAGTGGTCAGCACGTCTACTGCTCTAGTAGCCGAAGAACAACAACAACAATCTCAACAGTCAGAGAGAATGGTACAGTCTTCCAAGGCTGAGGAAAATGTGATAGTAGCAGAATTTGATCCTTCTACTACAAATCAATCAGGAGATGAGTTTTACTCCTTGGAAGAACTGGAGCAATTGGAAGATGAGTCAATGGCCCTGATTGTCAAGAGATTCTCCAATGTCAGATTCAAGAGGAATCCCAAGTTCAAGTACAAGTCCAACTACAACAGATTCCAAAAAGGTGAATCTTCATCCTCTAACACCAGCAGTGGTGGATACAAAACAGGGATGGTTGATCGGAGCACTATTCGATGCTTTAACTGCAATGAGTTGGGATACTTTGCCACGGAATGCAGGAAGCCGAAGCAAGTAAGGAAGAACTCTTATGATTCTAATCAGAAGAGTAAATCTGAAAGGGCTTACTTGGCAAAGGGAAGAAGTTGGGATGATACTGACAGTGAAGATGAAGAAGTTGGGAATCTTGCTCTTATGGCTATTGATGGAAACACTTCATCATCAAGAAAAGAGGTAAAATTTACTGATGCTGAATTAGTTTATCATCTAGGAGGCTCCTTAGATTGTGCTCTTCGTGATAATGAAATGTTAACTCAACAAATCAAAGACCTTAAGAAAGAGGTCAATGAATTAAGACTTGTGCACATTAATCAAGACAAATTAAAAGAACAAGTATCTTTTCTAGAGAATAGAGTTGACTGTTATAAATAACTCGAAACTATTCTCAAAGACAAGATCACCGGTCTTGAGACTAAGGTTTAAGCTTAATTTAATTCTTGCTCTAAGGCTAAAGAGTTCTATAATAAGCAAGCTATTAATCAAACATCTGGACTAGGTTATGATTACAATGTTGCTATTGGAGAATTAGGCATAAACTCCCCTCCTCATATTTGTGCTAAAGGTAGGGAAGTACCACATGTGCTTAAGGGTGTTGATAAACCCCTCTATAAAGAATCAATTATTGAACCATTTGATGAGACCTCCTTTATTATTCAAGAAGAAATACGTGCTGAAGATCTTGCTAATGAGAAGGTTGTTTCCAAGTCAAGTGTGTCGAAAGTTCCAGTTAAAGTTGTGAAAGCAACTAAAACTAACTCAGACACACCTGAGTTAGAAAACAAAAATGCCATGCCTACCATGCATAATTTGCCTGTTGCTAATTCCTCTCATAAAGTATGTGGTGTTCCTAATTGCATGTCTTGTGCTTTTAATTTGATGTATGCTTATTTTAATGGTGAGCATGTTTCTAGTGATAAGACTACTCCTCGTCAGCATGTGAATAATAGGAAGCATAATAGGTCTAAGACTGCTAGTCCTCCTAAAGCTAGAAAGGAGACATTTGTTCCCAAGCCTAAACAGAAATTTGTCAAGGCTGTTTACAAGGTCAAATGTCCAGTCGATGAGAAAGTTGAGAACATAAAAGTTAAGAATGTTATTTTTCCTGATAAAGGCCAATTCTACAAGTATGCCGGACCCAACCAAGTTTGGGTTCCGAAACAGGTCTAATCCATTTGTATTGCAGGGCATTAAACAGGTGGAAACGGTAGTGTGGATTCTTGACAGCGGATCGTCAAGACATATGACCGGAGATAGAGCCCTGCTATCAAATGTGGTTGAGAAAGCTGGCCCAGTGGTTACCTTTGGAGATAATAGTAAAGGTTTAACTGAGGGATATGGCTGTTTGTAAGCTAGAAATGTTATCATTGAAAATGTGTATATTGTGCAAGGACTTGAACACAATCTGCTTAGTATCAGTCAGTTCTGTGACAAGGGCTACTATGTTTTATTCGACAAGCTAAAGTGTCAGATCCTGCATAAGAAAAGTGAAAAACCCTCCTTTATGGGAATCCGGAAAGGTAATCTGTTCTTAGCTGACATGAACTTTGGAAGCAGTCCTGAAGTCAACTGTTTATATGCAAAGGCATCGTCAAATGAGAGCTGGCTATGGCACAAGAGACTTTCCCATCTCAATTTCAAAGCAATGAATTCTCTTGTTAAGAGAGAATTGGTCAGAGGTCTGCCTCAACTGGAATTCTCCCCAGAAGGACTGTGTGAGGCATGCCAGAAAGGAATGTCAAAGAAAGCAAATCACAAAGGCACTGACACATCCTCCATAACTGGTATTCTTCAATTATTGCACATGGATTTGTTTGGACCAGTAAATGTTCTTTCGATGTCAAATAAGTGTTACTGTCTTGTGATAGTTGATGACTATTCCAAGTATACATGGGTTTTATTCCTTCACTCTAAGGATGAAACACCAAAAGTTGTGATTGATCATATCAAGTTAATCGAGTCAGATTCTAATGTCCCTGTTAGAGCAATAAGGTCAGATAATGGAACAGAATTCAAGAATTCACTTCTCAATGGATTTTGTACAGATAAAGGGATTACTGGACAATATTCAGCTCCTAGAACTCCTCAGCAGAATGGAGTGATAGAAAGGAAGAATCTTACATTGATTGAAGCTGCAAGAACTATGTTAAGTGAATCAGGTCTTCCAATGTACTTTTGGGCTGAAGCTGTCAATACTGCATGTTATATTCAGAATCGAACTCTAATCAACAAGGACCTCATGAAGACTCCTTATGAGATTATAAATGAACAGAAACCCTCTATCAAATACTTTCATGTATTTGGTGCTAGATGCTTCGTGCTCAAGGATGGAGATGATCGTCGTGGTAAATTCGAGGCAAAGGCATATGAGGGTATTTTTGTTGGTTATGGAAGAAGATCATACAGGGTGTATATCTTTGATCAACACAAAGTAACTGAAAGTGTCAATGTTACATTTGATGACACTAAACACCCTAGTATCCAAATTGAAGATCCTTCTGAGAAACTGAAGTTTGATGATATGTCAGATTCAGAATCAGAAAATGATCAAGAACCTGAGGTTGCTACTGGTGAAGAACCTGTTAATCATGATGATACTCAAGGTAATAGTGATGGAAACATTGGCAAAAATGGAGATACCACTGCTACTGATGAAGAATCATCAAGTCAACCTGGAAACAACTCAGAGGGAGATGCTGAAGGATTAACTAGTAGGACACAACATCCCAATGTATTTCAAGGCAAATCATCAAGATCAAATCTTCCAAGATAGACTGTCTGGAATAAAACTCATCCTTTTGAGTTGATTATTGGTGATCCATATGTTGGAGTCAGAACTAGACGTGCTACTCAAAATGAATGTTTGTTCTCAGGATTTCTTTCTGAGATGGAACCTAAGAAGATTGAAGAAGCACTGACTGATCCAGATTGGGTGATTGCTATGCAAGGTGAACTCAATCAGTTTGAACATCAACAAGTCTAGAAACTGGTACCTAGACCCTACACACAAGAAAGCTATTGGTACTCGGTGGGTATTCAGGAATAAACTAGATGAAGATGGTGTGGTTACAAGAAACAAAGCAAGACTGGTAGCTAAAGGGTATTCTCAAGCTGAAGGCATTGATTATGATGAAACCTATGCTCTAGTGGCTAGACTTGAGGCCATCAGGATATTTCTGGCATTCGCAGCATTCTCGAACTTTAAAGTTTATCAAATGGATGTCAAGAGTGCCTTTCGGAATGGAAGGTTGGATGAAGAGGTATATCTAGAGCAACCTCCTGGTTTTGAAGATCCGGATCATTTGGATTTTATCTACTTCTTTTCAAGGTTATCTATGGTCTCAAACAGTCTCCGAGAAAATGGTATGACACTCTTTCTGAATTTCTAATTGAAAATGGCTTTACTAGAGGTGTCATAGACAAAACTCTCTTTTCTAAAAAGCATAAAAATGATACTTTATTAGTCCAAGTCTATGTGGATGATATAATATTTGGGTCTACTAATGATAGTCTGTGTAAGAGATTTGCTAAGTTAATGCGTAGCAAATTTGAAATGAGCATGATGGGAGAGCTGAAGTTCTTTCTCGGATTACAAATAAATCAAAGGTTAGATGGAATATTTATTTGTCAATCCAAGTATCTCAAGGAACTCCTCAAAAAGTACAATCTAGAGGATTCTGCATCAGCAAGGACTCCGTCATCTACAACTGTCAAGCTTGGACCATGTGAAAACTCCATTAAGGTAGATGTCACAAGCTACAGAGCTATGATTGGCTCATGACTCTATCTTACTGCAAGTAGACCGGATATTATGTATGCTACATGCTTATGTGCAAGGTTCCATGTGGATCCTAGAGATATTCATCTCGTTGCTGTTAAACGAATCTTGAGATATCTTAAGGGAACACCAAATCTAGGTATTTGGTACCCTAAAGAATCTGGTTTTAACCTTGTTGGATATACAGATTCAGATTATGCAGGAAGTGTTGTTAATAGGAAAAGCACCTCAGGGAGTTGTCAATTCCTAGGTAGCAGGCTAGTCTCATGGTACATCAAGAAACAGCAAACAGTTTCCAACTCAACGGCCGAAGCTGAATATATTGCCGTTGGAAGCTGCTGTGCTCAGATCTTGTGGATTAGGAACCAGCTACGGGACTATGGCTCTGTATTGAACAAAATCCCTATTCTATGTGACAATACAAGTGCAATAGCCATCACCAACAACCCTGTGTAGCACACAAAGACCAAGCACATTGACATCAGGTATCATTTTATTAGAGAGCACATCATGAATGGTACTGTTGAACTATTTTCTGTTCTAATAGAAGAACAAATAGCAGATATTTTCACTAAACCACTTGATGAATCCACATTTACCAGAATAGTTGGTAAATTGGGTATGTTGAATAGTTTTAGTGATTAAACTAGTTAATATCTGAGATCTGTTCTTGAATGAATTTATAAATGAATTTTTCATGAATGAAAAATTCATTTGCAAATTTATTTTTTCATGTTTACCATATTTCCTGCTTATTTCTATATAATTTTTATTATCTTATCTTCTTTATTTATTCACCTTGTTAATTTTAATATCTCAGAATATTTTATTTCCTCTAAAAATATTTTTCTATAAATTTTCTTTGCTAAAATTCAAAAGAAATCTATTTTTGGACTGAAAATATAATTATCTCTGAAATATTTTAATTATGTAAATATGTTTTGCATTTTTTCCATATTTTTATTACTCTTTATTTGTCTATTCTGTAATTATTAATATTATTTAGGTTTTCTGTATTTGCTAATATTTTCTGTATTCTCTTTTATATTTTTTAAGTTTTTTTATATATATTTAACTACAATGACAATCAGCAAGACTATTACAATTGTCTTGCTGAAAGTCATTCCAGTATTAACTGTGTTTATTTTATTTTTCAGAATAGTTTTATATTACTACTTTTATTTTGTATTGGTATGACAATCGGTATGACTATCAGATTGTCATACCAGTTCTTTTCATTTACTTTTATTTTGTATTGGTATGACAATCGGTATGAATATCAAATTGTCATACCAGTTCCTTTATTTTCTATTAGAATTCCAGTGTTTTGCCTAATATAACTATCGGTATGACAATCGGTATGACAATCCCGGATTGTCATACCAGTTATACTACTTGGTCAATTTGTTTTATTTTGTCTTGTTAGTTTACATATCACCCTTCTGCTTATTCAAATCAAGTCAATCGCCTGTGTTTTTTTTCTCTCTCTCTCTTCGATTATCCAACAGTCACCATTGTTCTTGCTCGAGTTTTTACTCAGCCTAACTTTACCTCACCACTGTTATATATACATATACGTGTGTATACATACAGGAAGGAGTGCTGCCAATTTTTTTGTGTGTGTTTATTTCAGTTCATTTTTTTTAAAATCAGTTCTTGTTTTTTTCTTTTTTCTTTTTTTTTTCCTTCAAAAACGAATCTGTTTGTTTTTGTGTCTTGTGTTTTTGTATTTCAATTTGGTTTTGTGTGTTGTGAGTTTGCAAATCTGATTGCCTATCTAATTTTGTGAGTTAAAAACATTAACAAGATACATTTCTTTCTAAATTTTTTGGATATAATTGAATTAATTCAAATTATTATTTTTTTTAATTCGAATTTTCTTAATTTAATTCTTAAAATTTTGAAAGTGTGTGTTTTATTATATATTTTTTATGGCTCTCAATTTCCAGATTGTCTCGCATAATCATGTTGGTTATTTTAATCCAGAAAAGTGTGATGTGGAAAAATTTAAGCCGTGGATTAGATTTTTAAATGACCATTCGATTGTTAGCTCTGCTATTAAATCAAATGTTCTATTAAATATCGATCTGCTTAGACTGATTTGCACAACCTCTACTGTGGCCGCTGATTCTAAATCTTTTTCATTCACCGTGGAAAACACACAGTATGTAGTTGATGAAACAGTCATCAATCGAGCGTTAAATTTTCCAATAGACAATTTCTGTAGTTTACCCTCTGACAATGAGATTTCAAACTTTTTCCATGCCATTCACTATCAGGGGGTGATTAATTTAACCAAGCTCTCTAAATCAAATTTGGTTTCTGAATGGGATATTTTCTTCGATACACTTTCCAAAGTTTTTGCCAACTGCACTAAATCCAACTTTCACAACATCACTTCCACTCTGCAGTATATTGGTCTTGCGGTTGTTTTCAATCAAAGGATCAATTTTGGCAAACTACTTTTACCCATTCTTCTGAGACGTCTCACTGCAGCTTTGCGTGATCATTCTACGAATCGTAGGGTTTCGTGCTACTACGCTCATTTTCTTATGCTTATAGCAGAACATCTTCTCACACCTAAGCATAAGGCTCTTTTTGCTAACTCATCAGTAGCTGAATCCCCTTCGGTAAGCAAAAAGATCTAAACCCGCCAAGACACTACCTTCAAATTCATGCAAGTTCCAGAACTTGTATCTGCTTTCATGGCCACTTTCATTCCTTTACCAATTTTCAATCTTCCCGGTCATGAACAGCAAGCTCAACCTCCAGTGGTTCAAGCCACCCAGGCACAAACATTTGATGTTCTTCCACTACAGGTAATAATTCCTCACTCTCAAACTATTCCTACTTTTGTTGAAAGACCCCCAGTGGTTGATAGGGCTGACCATGAAGTTGTAGAACCGCAGCTTCAATCCCAGGTCATAGAGCCAAACACAGAGTCACAACCTGTATCAAACTCTCCCCCACTGTCAAAAATGTTACCGAGAAGGTTAGTAGGAAGTAGTGTGCTTTTGGATGTGAATGAACCCTCAGCTCTGCCTCCTCCCAAGAAAAGAAGAACATATACTGAGGCATCTAAAAGCCCATCCTTGTCCTCCCAACAGGACATGGACTTTGAAATGGCCAATGAACAGTTACTAGAGACATTCTCTCAACAGGATGAATCTATTGAAATTCGCCACAGGGCTATGGCATCTTGTACTGAGTCAAGCACACTTCCATTACTCACAATGGAAGCATACATACCAATAGATGATACTTAGGACACAGAGAGAGGAGTGCACATTGAGTCGGTTACAGTGCCTGCCATAGTCACGGCAGAAGAGCAGTCACATGCTTCAGAGGGAAAATCTGACTCTCAGCCACCTCTAATAGAGTCATTTTCTCCCCTCCCAGATCCAACACCTCTGGCTCCCTCACGGGATTCTCCACTCGCAGATTTATCTGGAGAAAGTGGAGGGCAACTCGGTCAATCTATCCCTGAAGCGATTCAGACATCTATTTCACATGAAAAGATAGATTTGACTGAGGATCGGGACTCACGAATTCCCATTGCACCACCACTGACCTCTCTTGAAGAGGCTAGGGTGATTTCAATTGCAGGTACAGAAGACTAGCAACAGGATGGCTCCTCACGAGCAATTATATTGAGAGAAACACAAGCACGTGAGATGAGTGAACCAAACACGAGAGATATTCAGGTGAGCGCACACACAGACACAAACACTGAAAACCTGTTAGCTTAGATTGCTACTCTGAAAGAACAACTTGCTAAAAATCAGGCTGAGGCTCAAACATTCAAAGCATAAGTGGTTGACCGGTCTTCTTCTTCCACCTCTGTCAACAATTAGCTGGCATTCATCAGGAGTGATATCTCAGATTTGAAGACCACTGTGATACCAAAGCTTAACTCCATTCAGGAATCTCCAACTTTATCAGCCGAAGATATTGCAAACTTCTGCTCTCTCCATACTAGAATGAATTCTCTTGAAGACCTGGTTGAAATGAATCATTCACTGAACTCTTCCAGATTCGTGAAGATAGAAAAGGGCATGGAACATCTCAATGAAAGGATGAAGCACTTGTATTTCATGATAAAAAATTCTCACTGCCCTAATGAAGAGCAAAGGACTTTCTTTGAAGGGCCGTCTGGTGGAGGCTCGGGCTTTGGAGGTAATGGAGGTCATGAAGGGTCTAAAGGAAAATCTGTAGAGGATTCCTCAACTAAGGGGGAGAAGTGCAAAAGGTAAAGAAAAAGATTCTTCTGCTGGAGAGATAAGGAAGGATGATGATGTCTATTATAGTGGAGAATAAGATGACTTCGATATTCTTGATGTTCCCACTGAACCGGTCTTGGAAGATAAAGTCGGTTTCTTTGAAGCTGAGGAGGAAAGTAATTTTGAAGAATGGGAAGAGGAAGCTCAAGTGGATCCTGTTTTTGAGAAAGAGTTCCAACAGCAGCAGTCAGAGTTGAAAGGAAAAGAAGCTGAACTTAAAAAGATATCTCAGATCATTAATATGAGGAAAGAAATCCAAAGAACGGAAACTCTTGAAAAGCAACGTCTTTATGATATTAAAGCTGAAGCAAGAAGAAGAGATGTCACTCTGAAGATTGGTGAAAAATGGGATGAAGCAAGAAGAATTATTGATATACCTCAACTGAGTACAAATAATGATAGGGAGTTTCTACATCTTCTCGACAGGCTGGAAATTTCTAATCCAAACAATGACGTGTACATGAATGCTATCAAGACTGAAATCTCAAGGATCTCAGCTGCTTTTGACAGATCACTAAATGAAATGAGCATATTTTTATATTGTCAGAGTGAAGGATCTTTCAAGGTATCACTTCATTTGTTTGAGAATCATTCTTTATCAGAGATTTGGGTTCTTCTCAACAAAGTCAAAAGAAGCTCAGAATTGAATGAAGTCCTTCGTGAAAGGCTAAAAGAGTTTGCTAATAGGGCTAGTCCTCAAGTGGTCAACTTACCCTTTCAAGTAAAATTCCTTAAGTCTGACTATCTTCAAATCTGCCATCTCGATTCATAATCTCTTAAAGACTACTCTGCTAAGCATCTTGTCTGGATGGAACATCACTTAAGAACTGTTGGATACTCATCTGAGTTGAAATCTAAAGCTGCTGATCTGATTCAAGCTTACTGTGAAAAGAACATTAAAAGGTACAATCAGTTGAAGAATAAGCTAAAGTCAGTTGGAGTTCAACCAGTTAGACCAGACAGTTTCACTTCAGAAAGGGATCGTGTCTTTGACAAGGAGTTGCTGCAAGAATTGGAAGAAGGTGAATTCGGAAGGGATGACAACTGAACTCGAATAGCTCAAAACTTAATGTAATATGCTTAAAGCTTTATGAATCAAGATAGACAAATGTATTCATATGTTCAGTCTAGAGGAACATCTATCTTGTATTCACTTGTAAATTTCTTTTAGAATCTGGAAAATGTTAAATATAATCAAGAACTTTTCTGCTATTTACTTTGCATTACTGTTTATATCTTTTTCTTATTTGTTAGTTGAGTTATCCTCTAGGTATTTGTTGTTATTGTCTAACAAACAAATAGGGGGAGATTGAAAGACATATGTCATAGCCTATTTGTTCATTCGAGGATTTAACTCAACTCAAATAAGAATGTAACAAGTAAATACTGGTTCTATCGTCAAAGAGATCTCTCAACATAACATATGTCAAAGGATTAAGAAATATTGTTCATCTACAGACTTGAGGAATTACTTCACTGGAAGAAATTCAAGAAATTGATCAAGCCTCAGTGATATAAATCAAGCTTGTGGATTTAATCAAGTGTCAGAGATCTTGTCAGGGTATCAGATAATTACAGGGATTTAATCTGAAGAAAATCATGTTATCAAAGTCAAGACATGAAGAAATGTCACGGAAGTTAGCTATTCATGAACCAGACAGTACATCGAGTGTCAACATTGAAGTGGTGGGATTGATTCATAATTTTCAGTGATTTTCAGAAGATTGTCAGAAGAGTGGTTGATGTTCAAGAATAGTATTAATTCTCTATTAATTAATTAAGTCATATAATTTAATTAAGAAAATAAATTATATCTACAAAGATTAAATTATTGATTAATTGAATTAATTAGTTAATTAATTTTGAATTAATATTATGTATTTTCAGAATTGATTTTGAATTAATATTCAATATTAATTCAGCAAGACAAACATTTGAACTGGTATGACAATTCAATTGTCATACCGAAAGTCTTTCCAGCTCAAAGGATTGCCTTGCCGAAAGTCTTTACAGCTCAAAGGATTGTCTTGCTGAAAGTCTTTCCAGCTCAAAGGATTGTCTTGCCGATAGTCTTGCCAGTACAATTCAATTGGATTGATTGATTACTTAAGTAAACAGAAGCAGATCATTAAAAAAATCATTGAATATTCAACCAACTCAAGAACACAGAAAGAAAAGAAGCAGAGAACTTATTATCTTCAACTGCAATATTTCAGGACATTAATTTCTAGTATTTATTGTTAAATCTAAACCACTAGAAATCCTTCTCTTGTTCTTGTGTAACTATCTAACAGATCTAAATCCCTAGAACTTAATCTCAAATTGCTTTTAGCATTTGATCTTTTTATTTCAAAAATAGAAAAAGTTCATGTCGAATTTATTCTATATTTGGAATAATTTATTTGAGATTAATCCCTTGTAAACGATACCGTTGTTGTAACACCTTTCAAGTTTAATAATAGTTTTATTTAACTTGAACTTTGTTTCACTTTTTTATTCCGCATTATATTCGATTAAACGGTATAGTTTGTATTCAACCCCCCCTTCTACAAACATATTGGGACCTAATAGTATGTTAGTTCAGACCCTGAGGAGGATCCATCAGAGAGAAGTGAGGTCCTTATGCAGGTTTCTCCCCTAGGACCCATTCCAGAGATTTCGTCCCCTGAGCGAGAGCCCTCTATGCCTGCTAGAATTGTGCCTTCCCGGATTGGAGGCAAGTTAGCCCAGGATCGAGACTTTGTTTACTCCCGCATTCCTGAGTTGGGAGCTTTGGTGGATAGGCTGGATCAAGAGTCTAGGCAGAGGACTTCAGTTATTGAGGATGAGTGGAGAGTCCAGATTCAGATGGTGGAGCAAGTTTCCCGGGGAAGATTGGATGAGGGACCATCTACTAGTGATACAGAGACTGAGGCCATGAGGGTTTATAAGATCATTCGTTGGATGTTGACCGTGTTGAGAGAGATTCTAGATTCTGGTGATGATTCAGTTGGTGATGAGCAAGCGGGACATCTGGTGGAACCCATAGTAGTTGTTATTTGTTTGTTTATTTTTAGCGTCGGTATGCTTTGGGATACTTGGCCAGATGCCGGGATCCCTTTTTCTTTCCATGTTGTATTTCAGAACTAGTGTTGGTTGCAGTAGTAGTAGATAGGTAGAAGTTAGGGGTATATAGGGGGATATTTTTCAATTGTTCCTCTGTTTAACCCTGTTATAATATGTACCTTATTCCAGACACTATTGTACTTGAACTTCTCTATTTATGCACTGTTGAAACCTCATATAGATCTTTCATCTTGTTTTATATTTTGGACCCTGGAAATCTTTATAAACTGTTTTACATACCATGTCTCTAAATAACCGTGTTCAATACCTTGTAAGTCATACCTTGTATCATGTGAGAACTCTAACTGATAGGAGAATTATGTAGTAATAGGATTGCATGCGCAACTGGGTAATACTCAAAACCTACAAAGCTATTTCTGAAAGAGTTTATATTGATATGTATACCATGTTATCGTATTGCTAAATAATTGCTCAATCGGGTTTGTAAGAAATGGCCACTTCACCAAATCACCAAGAAGAAGAAACTCAAACCCAAGATCAAGAACAAAACCAAGATACACCTATGATAAACCGACTCTTTCAACTTTTTCAATAACCCTCAGTCCCCACAGTCAGTAATTTCAAGCAATTTCAATATGTACATCCCCCAGAGTTTGTAGGATTGCCCGACCCCATTAAAGCTCAGTCTTGGTTGAGGGAAATGGAGAAAGCTTTTGAGTTAGCAAAAGTTAAGGATGATAATAAGGAGCAATACGCGAGTAATAATTGTCTTAGGAACGAGGCTAGTTATTGGTGGAAATCTTCTAAGGCGTTGCTGGAAGGGAAAGTTATAACCTGGGAGAAGTTTACAGAGATGTTCTTAGAGAAGTATTTGCCAAGTTATATGCAAGACCAGTTGGAAATGAGATTTTTGAATTTGAGACAAGAAGACATGACTGTGGCGGAATATGAAGTGAATTTTTTGGAGTTAGCAAGGTTTGCGCCTGAGTATGTGAATACCGAAGCAAAGAAGGCCAAAATATTTCAGCAAGGGCTGAAATCAGGTATTTGAAGTCAGGTGGCTCTTCTTGAAATAAGGAATCATATCGTGTTAGTTCAGAAAGTGATGAATATATAAGGAGAGAAAGAAGCAACTAAGAGGGAAAGTGAAGGAAAGAAGAGAAAGTTTGAGGAATCAGAATCAGATCAGGGAAGCTCTAAGTTTAGAGGGAAGTTTGGAAAGAATGGTGGAGGTCAAAGTCAGAAGTTTCAGAAGTTCAAGCCCATAAAATAAAACAGGAAGAATCGTTTCAAGAAGATGGGACCAACGATAAAGGACAACAGACCTCAGGCCCAGGAGTGCAAGGTTTGTGGAAAGCGAAACCCGGGGAGGTGTAACAAGCTGAACGTGACTTGTTTTAAGTGCAATCAAAAAGGAAACTACTCAACGGAATGCCCAAGTGGTACAGTAAAACCAGAGGTGACATGTTTTAAGTGTGGAAAGGTGGGCCACATGGCTAGGAACTGTAAGGAGCCTATCTTGCTGGACCACCCCCTGCAGCACCAGCAGCCCAGCCAAGTGCAAGAACATTTAATATGACTATAAAAGATGCTGTGCAGGATGTGGATGTGGTAGCAGGTACGCTTGTTATAAACTCAGTAGAAGTTAAAGTGTTAATGGATTTTGGAGCAACAAGATCCTTTATTGTTGAAAGCGTTATTGATAGATTAAAGTATGTCGCGTACCTCTCGAACCTAATTTGACTATAGAAGTAGCAAATCAAAAAAGAGTTACTACCAATAGAATTTGTCCCAATTGCGACGTGGTTATAGAAGGTCGGCACTTTTTTGCTGACTTAATACCTTTTAAGTTAGGAGAATTCAACATTATATTAGGAATGGATTGGTTGTCAAACCATGATGCGCAAATCGAATGTAAAAGCAAGAAGGTGAAGTTAAGAACCAAGGATGGAGATGAGGTGATATTTAGAGGGAAGAAGCAAGAAAAGAAGTTTTGGACGGCTATCCAAACGAAGAGATTATTGCGACAAGGATGCGAAGCGTATTTGGCTCATGTAAAGGATTTAGAGGCGGAGTCTTTAAGAATTGAGGATATTCCGGTAGTTAAAGATTTTCCGGATATGTTTCCAGATGAATTACCTGGACTACCTCAGGATCGAGAGATCGAGTTCACGATCTATTTGGCTCCTGGAGCGGAACCAGTTTCGAAAGCTCCCTATTGAATGGTGCCTGTTGAGATGAAGGAATTAGCGACGCAATTACATAAATTATTGGACAAAGGAGTAATTCACCCAAGTGTATCCCCGTGGGGTGCACCAGTGCTATTTGTGAAGAAGAAAGATGGAAGTATGATGCTGTGTATCGATTATTGCGAGTTGAATAAGTTGACGATTAAGAATTGATACCCTCTACCGTGAATTGATGATTTATTTGATCAACTGAAAGGAGCTACTTGTTTTTCGAAGATTGATTTGAGATCTGGGTATCATCAACTAAATATTAAAGCGAATGACATACCCAAGACGGCGTTTCACAGAAGATATGCACATTATGAATTCTTGGTAATGGCGTTCGGTTTGACGAATGCGCCAGCTGCATTTATGGAACTCATGAATAGAGTGTTCAAGCAATATCTAGACAAGTTCGTAATAGTGTTTATCGACGATATCTTGATTTACTCAAGATCGAAAGCCGAACATATGGAACACTTGAGGATCTCTTTGGGAATTTTAAGGAAAGAGAAGTTGTACGCGAAGTTTTCTAAATGTGAATTTTGGCTAAAGGAAGTTCAATTTCTTGGACATGTAGTTAACAGTGAAGGTATTAAAGTCGATCCCGCAAAGGTAGAAGCTGTGATGAATTGGGAGAGGCTGAAGACTCCTACGGAAGTGAGAAGTTTTCTCGGATTAGCAGGATATAATAGAAGATTTTTGCAAGATTTTTCTAAGATTGATGTCCCATTAACTAAGTTGACAAGGAAGGACGAGAAGTTTGTTTGGACGGACAAGTGCGAGGAAAGTTTTCAAGAGCTAAAGAAAAGGTTAGTAGCCGCACCAGTGTTGGTTCTACCTAATGAAAAAGGCGAGTTTGTAATCTACAGCGATGGTTCATATAAAGGATTAGGTTGTGTGCTAATGCAACACGAGATGGTAATAACATATGCGTCAAGGCAGTTAAAGCCGCACGAAAGAAGTATCCTACGCATGATTGGGAATTAGCAGCAATAGTGTTTGCTATTAAGATTTGGAGGTACTATTTATACGGAGAAAAGTGTGAGATTTATACGGATCACAAGAGCTTAAAGTATATCTTTACGTAGAAAGAATTAAACATGAGGCAAAGGAGATGGTTGGAATTGATCAAGGATTACGACTATACGATAAGTTATCATCCTGGAAAGGCGAATGTTGTAACGGATGTGTTGAGCCGCAAGGAAATTTCATCCAGAAATCTTGGAAAAGATTTGATGTTGTCAAGAACAAGTGATGAACTACGAAAAGGACAAATTGACAGGAGAAGAAGTGAGAGCTCAAAAGGATGAAAAAGGAATATATCGTGTTAGCTTGCGTATTTGGATTCCTAACGTTATGGAATTGAAGCACGAGATTTTGCATGAAGCGCATAACTCGAGGTTTTCTATTCACCCTGAAGGTATGAAAATGTACAAGGATTTGAAAGAAGGTTATTGGTGGCCGAACATGAAGAAGGAAATCGCGGAATGGATAAGTAAATGTTATACGTGTCAAAGAGTGAAAGCAGAACACCAACGACTGAGTGGATTGCTTCAACCACTGGATATACTCAAATGGAAATGGGAGCATATCGCGATGGATTTTGGGGTAGGATTGCCAAAGACTAAGTCTAATCATGATGCGATTTGGGTAATAGTCGATCGAATGACAAAATCCGCGCATTTCTTGCCTATCAATGAAAGATTCTTATTAGAAAAGTCAATAAAGATGTATTTAGATGAGATCGTGACGCGTCATGGAGTACCAGTGTCTATCGTGTCTGATAGAGATCCGATATTTAACTCGAGATTTTGGCGACAATTTCATGATCATTTGGGAATGAAGTTGAAAATGAGCACCGTGTATCATCCGAAGGTAGACGGACAAAGCGAAAGGACTATTCAAACGATCGAGGATATGCTGAGAACTTGTGCATTTGATTTCAAAGGAAATTGGGACGATCATTTGCCATTGATTGAGTTTTGTATTAGTGGCTAAACATGCGCTAATAATACACGCAAGTATACGCGTTCACAAGTAATATAGAATCTTTTTTAACCCACAGAGACTGGCTTGGTTAACTAATTAATTCATGCACTTAAGCAATAATGTATGGTAATTATTCAATGCTAAGATGATAACAAATTGAGGTTGTTTATAACTAAAAACTAACAATTATAAGTAAGACAGTAAAGATGATTGAATTAATATATATGACAAACATGGGATTCTAACTTCATTAAATACTTCATTCAATAGCCTTTTTGTTCTTAACCTTAGCATGTAATGGTGATGACACTAATCAGATAACACGAAACTGATAAACGGCAACTTTCGTTGCACGAATACCATACTACCAGACATCCACAAAAGAGATAGAAGCTGAATAGACACCAATTATACTGAGACCCTATATGTCTATAAAATTTGACAACATAACGGTTTAAGCACAAGTTATCTATCTTGATTACATCGGGCAAGTAAGATGGTTCAAATTACCTACGAATCATGCATAACAATAACACATGAACCTATGCTAGCATGGCAAGTTTTAAATCTTTATATTTATTGTCACTTCATTAAAGATTAACACGCTATCTTATAAGTTCGCGACGCTCATAAGAAGAATACGCACAACCAATACTAGGCTATCATACAATCACCACACACTAAGGCATCGAAACAAATTAACTATAGAAATCCATAAATAAATCCGTTAGAACCCCACGATAAAGATTAGCCCATAATCGGACTCATCATCAACGTCGGTTCCGATGAAAGCATGGTATAATAAACATAGTCTTTATAACGAATAAACAAAACCAAGTTAACACAAGAGTATAGGTTTAACAAAACAAGAAAAAACATCCAAGATTACAACTCAAAACAAAGATTCACAAGAATAAACTAGATCGTCTTCGCCATTGTTGAATTGTGCCTCTTGTTGTCTTCTCCTTGCGCTCTGATATGTCTCGGACTTGATTACATATAAAAAATGACCTAAAGTTGTTTATACAGCAGCCCCATTCAATCCAGAAGTCCTCCAATTGTAATTATAATAGAATCAGGATTCTCTTATTTCGCACCGGCGCGGCCGCGTGCTATCACAACGCGGGCGCGCTGCCTTTCTGAGCCAAAACAAATTAGCACCATGACACCAAATTAGCACCAAAACGATACTAATTCACCTGATTACCTAGATAATGCCTGAAATGCAAAAATACTAGAAAACACGTCAATACACTTAACAACTTGAGTACAAACGCATAAATTCAAAGCTTATTAGAGCATTATAAAGTGTCATAAATTCCACTCAACATACCCCCAAACTTGAATCGATGCTTGTCCTCAAGCATAAACAGAGTCAAAGAACAAGAACAAAAATGTATGAATGCAACAATCCCAATAGAATAACTAAACCAATCAACGAGCAACAACTCAACAAATGTAGTTACTTGCATAAAGATCAATCAAATCATACAAATCAACTTACAAACTAGAGACGTGTGTGTCTGTAAATGCTTAAAGATATTGTAACGCCTGGGAAATGTTATGTAATTATTTTTATCAATAAATAATTATTATGTGAATTTTGGTGAATTATTTGATAATTGATATTAATATTTGGATGTTTATTTCTGATAAAAATTTAGATATTTTAATCTTTAATTATCCAGAATAAAATATAGACTGCTTTGGTATTTTCTGGTAATTTTTGGAGTATTATATGATTTTATATGGATTTATAGAATTAATAATGATTATTTTTACGTAATTATAAAATTACTTTTCAGAATCAGAAATCGTCCCACTTCAACCATTTTTGCGTTTTTACAACCCGAAACTCTTCCGAAAACTCCTTCCTAACCTAATCTGATAATTCTGAACACTTTTCGTGTTTTGACTTTTTTGATCCGGGATACGGTCTGACCTGTGCGAGTCCCGGTGTGAAATTTTCGATACGCAAATCATTTTATAGATCGATAAAATCCATATTTTCAAAAGGCGAGATATTATCATCTTATTTTTTTCTAAAATATTTGACAGGAAGCTCTGTCTTGATAATTACCCAAGTCTGGTATTAAAATCGTATTGTTATATAGTTACTTAGCGACTAAGTAACCTATTTTCGGATCCGATTTGTAAATGTAATTATCGAATTATGAAATAAATAAAATATGTGATGGATCTGTGAGCTATGTTTTGGCTGTATTATTAATTATTTGTGATTTGTTGGATGCGAAGATTAATTTTATAATTAATTATCGAGCTGTATAAATTTAATTCATTTTAAAATAATTTAACTGAATATTTATTCTCATAAATGTTGAAATTGTTTCCAAAATTATTTTTGTTATTTTATAATTTTATTTATTATTTTTAGGGGTTTATAAAATTTAGAAATCAAAATTTTATTAATTATATAATTTTAAATGATTTTCTGACTTCATTAAATTGTAAAATTAGTATTTAATTCCAAAATATTTCAAAAATCATGAAAATTTTATTCTGTTAACTTTTAAATATTTTGAGAATTTTAAAATTATTCCGGAAATTTTCTGACTTTTATTTACTCGCACGTTTATTCGTTAATTCGTTAAAATACGGGATATAAGTTCCAAAAATGATTCAAAAATAATAAAGGTTTTATTTTGTTAACTTTTGAATATTCCGAGAAGTGTGGTATATAATTTATAATATTTTGAAAAAATCTTACGCGTAATTATTTCGTTAAGTTATGCGAAAATGAATCAGAAGCTAATAAAATGGATAGATAATAACGAAAACAAAACAAAATAAAAAGCAAAACACTGTCTTGTTTTTCCCTGTTCCTCACGCGCCCCTTTTTCTCCTTCCTATCGGGTATTCTCTCTTTTCCTCTCTCGACTGATTTCTCTACTCTCTCATCTCTAATCTCTCTTCAATCCTCTCTCGTTTTTCTCTTTCACTCCTCTATAATCTCGTTGTTCTCCTTCTCCATTGTGTCTCATGTTCCCCTCTCTGTTCTAGTCAAGTTTTCCGAACATCGTTTTCGATTTTTCCGGCCACCATTTCTTGCTTCAGCTCCGTTCTGTCTAATTGGTATATATGTATGTTTATGTATGTATCCGTTGGATGGTATATGTTATCTGTGTGTGTGGTGTGCGTTCGTGTTGCCGCTGCCTCCCTACCGTTTTCCGGTGAGGAAGGCGGCGCGTGGCGTGGTCCTGATTGTGTCCCTGTGATTTTTGTTGTTCTGTACGGTTGTTCCTGTTTAACTTTTTATTTATTTAATTCCTGCAGAATAAATATATATATATATTAATTGATTTTGATTCGTGAAATAAAATATTTTGGTGCAGGAATTATAAGAAATAATCGGTGAAATTTTATTCGAAAACCCGAATATTCTCGGGAACCAATAAAATTTTGCCGCCGTCGGCGATGAGCTTTGGCGAGCCGACGGTGGACCGTGATGACGTGGTTCTGAGTCCTAATATTTTAAAATAAATCATTTAGTTCGTAAAGTTATTTTCAAAACAAAAATAATTAATTTAAATATAAAGTTGTATCGAGAATCGAGATGCATAATTGAATTGGTGTTGGGAATTGTGGAATTGCGAGTGTTGTTGTTGTAATTGGATTGTTGTGATTTGACGTCGAATTGCTTCGACGGGTAGGCCGATAAACAAAGGAAACGCTGCCCGATTTTCGGGAAATTAATTCCGAAAATACGAAAACGTAACCTATAATTATCGGAGACGTCGAACGAAGATATATAATTATGTTATATGAATCTAGTTATGTGCGGTAATAAAATATTTTATAATCACCCTACTATTTTCAAACAAACAAGTATACGTACTTTCCGAAAATGAACATCGAACCGAGTTTCAAAAATGTGGACCATAATTGCTATGTGTATTTCAATAATACATATAGATACGAATCGGGTTATGAAATCGTATGGGTAGAAGTGATAGCGATTTGATGTTAAGCTTAAGCGATTATCTGAATTAGGTATTTCAACCCTGTAGGTCCTATGCGAAAAACCCGAGTATCAACATCGGACTAGGAATGATCTAGTGATTAGACGTCGAGATCAACAAAGTTCCAATCGATGGGTCTGAGTGTTGGGATCATATCCAAAATGGGATAGTAGTTTGACGATGAAGCCGAATGTTCAAGTCGAACCAAAGTCAACCAGTAATAGCGGTTAAAGCTCATTGAGGCAAGTATTCCTAAACTTTCTTTTAAAATACTGCAATTATTTCTTCGTTCATATTCTAAGTTCGGAATAGTTAAATGTTTTACATTTCGCTGCAATTACTTTGATTATGCCTGATCCTTTTATTCTTGTTCCTATAATTCGATTGTCCTCTTGAGCAAATATCCATTCTTTCGGGTTATTTGCGAATCCTGAATTGGGATGTTTTGAATTCAAAATGATTGACATCAAAACACTCTACGGGATGGATGATTATTGTGAGGATCAGTGATGAGCTGGATCCTATGGGCCAGGAATGGACCGGACCCTTGGGCGATAATGCCTGAATGGATCTATACGGTTGGGATTCCAAAACCGGACAAAACCCTGATTCTGAAGAAGAATTTGGGAATCGCTTGTCACTTTTAGATTTATAATTAAAGGCTGCTGACAGCCAACGTTTACTCGCTCAACTCACTCAAATAAATGGAATTGTTTAAAATAGTTTAAAGATTTTGACCGGAAATTTTCCTTTAGTATTAATGTTTGAAACTCAAATTATATACTTGGTGGGCATTTTTGGGTCACTTGCTTTGTAAATTCTCATTTCTTCCGGAAAAAGATAAGGATAAAAGTGAATAGCTTTGATAGACAGCAGAAGTTAGAGAAATTTCCGCTGCGAGAGGTTGAAGATGTTAGAAGAATATGACAAGAGCATTAGTACAAAGGTATTTACACTTGTATTCTAGTTATTGTGAGTTATAGAAGGTTAGATTCTTGTTTCATACCATAACATGTAAACGATCCAGAATCAAGGGGTTAATTGAATATTATTTTATTTCATGTAAAGATTGTTTAGTGACACCAATTCTTGACCCCGGATTTGGGTTGTTACAAGTTGGTATCAGAGCTACAGGTTATTGGTCACTGAAATAAGAATAGGTGAGGGTAAGATAGGAGTGGTAGGTCGTACAAGATAGGAAAGACCCTAGGCATACTCATGTTAAGTTGAGTTGAGTGCGAATTAGGATTAGCAGATCTGATATGGAGTTGATAAGATAGGATTGTTAAGAAAGTGTAAGGAGAATATTGCAACGCTATAGGTATATTGAGTTCTTAGATCCTACATTAATGAGAAATCGACAGATCGATGGAGAATGGGTATGTTACCCTACTTTTCATGCAGTTTTGAAGAGAATGCGATTGAGTCTTGTGAGAACTTCATGAGTTTTGGTACAATTTAATTTAGAATTAGGTAGTAGGACGAGCTTCACGCCGGAGGCAACGAGTTGAGAAAAGATGATGGAGAACCAATGTTGCACGTTTTAGAGGCACCACCATTGTGAGAAGATTCTTATCACTTATCGGGAGTTGCGCAAGGGATGATATCTACCTTCCTAGGTATATGTAAGACTAGCATGAAGGTGTGACTCTATCTACAGACAAAACATCGAATTGCATTAATGATCATGAGTATAACGTCCAAGATGACGACGAGAATATGAAAGACAATGGAAAACGTCAGCATTGGGTTCGAGTTAGGAATAAAATCGTATACAATGGTAAATGAAGTTTCGTCGACTAATAAGTGTGAGCAGAATCCAAGGAAAAGTAGAAGATGTACCAAGGTGGAGAGACCCGTATATGGGCATTCTTTTAATTAAATATCTCATTAGCAAATTATAAGAATAACAAGTAACTTATATAGTAATGGCGACCAAATATTTGAGTTTCAAAACTTTAAAATGGGATTTCTGAAAAGATTTTCTTAATTAACTTTCAGAGGATTTTTGGCATGAAATAAGTTTTACAATTTGGTTGTCGAATTATTATTTATGTTCTTGTTATTATAAAGAAAAAATGACCTAAAAATAAGAATGGAATTAGACTCGGTATTGTTAATCTGGAGGACCAAGTAGATCCACTAGTAAGAAGAAAGTTTAAAGTTTCTGTGAAAAACGAACATAAAATTTGTTTAATAGTATTAATGATTGAATCAACATGTTAAAACATTATTTACCCAACTCATGAAATTATTAAAATTTACCGGGATTCGTGATTCGAACAGACAAAGGATGATTGAAGAAAATGAAAGAATCTTCCATATGATTGGAGAGAATCGTATTTCTATCGACGGAATTGAGGCGTTGCATGATCAATGGTTATCCTACGCAGCACAGATGTGTCCGGAGGTGGATACACGGAATCCTCACCAAAAACTGGCCACTGGATGTCAACACCGATGGCTCTAAATGTTGTCCCCAATACCTGACGCCTATACTGCATCATGCTCATGCCAGCTCCCATATCAGCTCCTTCCTCCTCCACATGTGCCTGCTGCGATGGCCCTGCCTCATCTCCATACAGTCCTGCTCGCCTGAGTAGCCCCAGTAGCTGGCCTCCCACCAGGTAGGTGGTCAAAAGTATAACCAAGCCTCTTCAGATCGGGCTCGCCTCCATCCCATTCTTATATCGTAGCCAAAGTAGTACTGTCAATAAGAGCACTCGGGATCTGCAACTGCTCATGTGCGGGCCAATAAACACCAAATGCCACACACAGCTTCGTCACAATAGACGCCTACAGAATAGACCCCGTGGTACTCCCCCTCAAGAACTTCAGGATACCCTGATAAATCACCATCCCCAAATCCATATAATCGCCCTGAATAATGCCCCATAACAGCCGTGCACGCTCCATAGTAATCTCATGCACATGCGAAGATGGCATGATATTAGCACAAATAAACGCGTTCCATGCACGGGCGAACTTGTTCATGCTGGAAACCGGGAACATAGAATACTCGATCGTACCCCTCTTGATCTTCCAGTGAGTGTCGGGCTGGCACAGCGTAGCAACAATAAGATCCAGATCAAAGTCCTCTGGAGTCTAATCGTTCCACGTATCTTGCCCAACCTTCCTCACGGGTTGCTCAATCACCGTCCTAATAGCCTCTGCACTGTACTCCACAGTCCTCCCTCGAACCACCATGAAGCCATTCTTCTCAGTCTTCGCGTTCGCATAGAACTCGCGAACAACACTCATGGGCACAGCAGCGGGAGCCTCACAAAAAGGAACCCAACCCATCTCCAGAATCATCTCCAATAGCTTACCATCCTTCCCTAATGGCAGAAAACCTCGCTCCTTGATGATCGGTTTCGAGAGAACCCACACTTGAAGAATCGGTGGTGCTGCTGCTTACTTATGTTCTTTGTCTCTTGGGTGTCATTGGAATTGAGTAGAGAGAATAAGAGTTGTGTTAGAGGGAGAATTTGTGTTTGAGAATTTATGAAGTGGTGAAGAAGTTTGTGTATAAGGTGTATGTATATATAGGTGGTAAAAAAAAGAATTATATATGGAATAGAAGTGGGATTTGATTATGGGAATAATGAGAGTAATAGGTTTAATTTGGAGAGGGAAATTTGGGATGTGGGGGAGTAAAATTCGGTTGGGAATTGATTTTGTAGCAAAAGTCCCGATTTTCCCCCTTAAAACTGCCTCTATTTTTTTCTGAGTCGGGACCACGGTGCGACCACGCGCTAGGAACAGCGCGGGCGCGCCGTGTTTCTGTGTTTTCAACGCGGTCACACGCTAGGACAGCGTGAGCGCGCCAGGCTTATTGTACAACAAACTTGGGTTGCCTCCCAAGAAGTGCTTCTTTTACGTCACTAGCTCGACATAGAACATTGAGCTCAAATGGACAATAGAATGGCACTAACCACCTTGCAGTTTTCCGTGTCACCATAGTAATGCTTCAACCTCTGACCATTTACCTTGAATGGTTGGCCCGGATCATTCTCAAAAATTTCCACCGCTCCATGTGGAAACACAGTTTTGACAATAAACGGCCCTGACCATCTTGACTTCAACTTTCCAGGAAAAAGACGGAGATGAGAGTTGAACAAAAGAACTTGTTGCCCTGGCACAAATGATTTGAGCACTAGACCCCGATCGTGCCACCTCTTGACTTTCTCCTTGTACATTTTATTGTTCTCATAAGCTTGAAGTCGAAGTTCGTCGAGCTCATTCAATTGAAGCATCCTCTTCTTCCCAACTGCATCCAAATCCAGATTCAATTTCTTCAAAGCCCAATACGCTTTATGCTCCAGCTCCATCGGCAAATGACACCCCTTACCATAAACCAACTGATACGGTGACATCTCTAGCGGAGTCTTGTATGCTGTTAGATATGCCCAAACAGCTTCATCAAGCTTCAAATACCAATCCTTCCTCGATGGACACACAACTTTCTCTAAAATATGCTTGATCTCTCAGTTAGACACCTTGGCTTGACCATTCATCTGAGGATGATAAGCCATAGCAATGCGATGATTCAGATTATACCTTTGCATCATAGTAGTGAACTTGCGGTTGCAAAAATGCGACCCCTCATCACTGATTATGACTCTTGGAGTTCCAAATCTTGTGAATATCTGCTTATAAAGAAAATTAAGCACCACTTTCGCATCGTTCATTGGCAACGCCTTAACTTTAACCCATTTTAACACATAATCAACCGCCAACAAGATATACTGACTGTTACAGGATGAGATAAATGGTCCCATGAAGTTAATTCCCCAAACATCGAAGACCTCAGCCTCGAGAAGCACATTAAGAGGCATCTCATCCCTCTTAGACATATTACCCACACATTGACATTGATCATATTTCAAAATGAACTGGTGAGCTTCTTTAAATAAGGTTGGCCAAAAGAAACCTGGTTGCAGAATACGAGCTGCTGTCTTTTCTCTACCATAATGTCCATCATAAGCCGTTGAGTGGCAATCTCGCAAGATACCCCCTGTTTTTCTATAGGGAATACATCTCCTGATGATTTGGTCAGCTCCTTGTCGAAAAAGAAACGGCTCATCCCACATATACCACTTCACTTCATGTAGAAACTTCTTCCTTTGAGCATAAGATAAGTCGGGAGGCATGATATTACTCACAAGGTAGTTCACAATGTCTGCAAACCACGGTTCTTCTTCTTGCACTCCAAATAGCTGCTCATCGGGAAAAGACTCATTTATCAATATCTTATCCAATGAAGTAGCATTAGGATTCTCTAAACGCGAGAGATGATCAACAACTTGATTTTCAGTCCCCTTTATGTCCTTGATCTCTAGTTCAAATTCTTGAAGCAAAAGAACCCATCTAATCAATCTAGGCTTCGAGTCCTTCTTTGAGATGAGATAACGAATTACAGCGTGATTAGTGAAAAATGTCACCTTAGTCCCAAGTAAATAAGATCAAAATTTCTCAAAACCATAGACAATAGCCAAAAGTTCTTTCTCCGTAGTAATGTAATTCAGTTGAGCACCATTTAGAGTCTTGCTAGTGTAGTAGACCACATGAAACACGTTGTTCTTTCTCTGCCCAAGAACTTCTCCAACTGCATAGTCACTTGCATCGCACATCATCTCAAAAGGTTCATTCCAATCAAGTGCAGTTATGACAGGTGCCATGATTAAACTCTTCTTCAATATTTCAAAAGCTGCAAGGCACTCGTCATCAAACTTGAAAGGGATGTCTTTCTCTAGCAAACTGCACAATGGATTCGAAATCTTAGAGAAGTCTTTGATGAAACGCCTATAGAATCCCGCATGTCCAAGAAAACTGCGAATTCCCTTAACAGAAATAGGTGGAGGTAGATTTTCAATGACCCCCACCTTGGCTTTGTCCACCTCAAGACCCTTACTAGAAACCTTGTGCCCAAGAATAATGTCCTGTCACACCATAAAGTGATATTTCTCCTAATTGAGAACCAGATTGGTCTCAACACACCTCTTGAGAACGTGTCCAAGATTTTGCAAGAATTCAACAAAAGAATCGCCAAATACAGAGAAGTCGTCCATGAACACCTCCACATTATGGCCAATCATATCAAAAAATATGGCCATCATACATCTCTGAA